>NC_061120.1:9587043-9618021 GCF_002878395.1 Capsicum annuum | reverse complement strand
GTCAAAGTTATAATTTGGTGTCAAGTTTAGGGTCATATTTATGTATTATACCTTTATAATTTATAATACTAGTTTAGGATACATGTGTTGCACGCGTATCAAATGTTAATAAAGAATGAATGAATATAAAAAATAAATTATGTGTGTACGTTATTTTAGTTAGTACAAAAACATTAAAAATATAACGTAAATTTGTGGAAAATATACAAATTTAGTTAATTAAAGAAAAATCTAATCATTATACTTATTTTCTAATTTTAAAAGCACTTCGTTTTTACGGTGAGTTATTTTTATTTTAAGGATTCTAAATTTTTATAAAAATTGAGGGCATTTAGATGATTATACTCCCTCCGTCCCATTTTAGTTATTTATCTTATTAAAAATAAATATTTCAAATTTGTTGATCACTTACTAAATCAAGATAGAGTTAATTAATTTTTCCTCACTTTATTCCTACAATTAATAGTATACATTATGTGAGAAATTACAATTTTAATGTTCATTCCTATACTCAATAAATATCATTAACATGGAAAAAGATAAAATAATAAAATTTATCATTCAATTTATGATTTTCTAATCACCGTGTAAAATAGAATTTGCCTAACTAAAATGGGACAGAGGGAGTACAGCTTTAACATGTTGGGGGCGTTTGATTGTTAATAAGAGTAGAGTTATTCATGCATTTCAACCATACAATGTTTGGTAGGTGCATAGAAAATAAATTATTGATATATTAATGATTTATTCAAATATAAATGTGTTATATATTTGTAGTCTATATAAAATGTGATTTTCATTGAAACAATTTGTGTGCTTTGTATTAGTTAATACTAAATGTATATAAAAAGAATAATTTTTTTACGTGTACGTTAAATTATTAAGTACGAAATTTTTTTTTTTAAAGTAACTTAAAAGTGATAATCTTTTGGGTTTTTTCTGGCTACTTCATTCGGTGACAACAATGCTTATTTCATGCAATTTATTGATCAACATTATCAATTATTGATTATGTATAATTCATATAATTATACAAAATCGAAATGAATATGTATAATTCATATAATTATTCGATTATCTTTAGACAAAATCGAAGAAATTTTGATCATTGATTCTTCTTGATCCATCTTGATCACCTTATAATTAGACTGATTCTTGAAAAACTCACTAAATAAGTCAATCTGAGCACAGAATCGATACTGCAAAATAAGATCAATCAGTAGACAATCATTCTTGAAGTCTACTCACTTCTGCTTATCCTTGATAAGACAGTAACGAAAAGCATAACAATGAAAGTCCTTCAAATAATTCACATGAATCATGACCTCTGTATCTAATTTTGGCAAGCCTTTTTTCAATTTTTAAAGAGTATCTACCTGGAGATCTTTTAAGCATTTTCTCAATTCACTCTTTGTAATATATTTTTGCTTTTCAACTTTTATTTTTCAAGAACATCAAAATTCTAACATTTGCATGACCTACTCCAAGATCCAAAAATAGTTTCCGAATCTCCTCGAGATCAATCATTCCTAGCAACTTATTAGCACACTTTAGAAAGAGATTATCGACAAACATCCTGTAGCAGCAATGACAAATTCAATGTGTGAACTGTAAAGATTTAAAACTACTCATTAAATATCATCAAACTATCACCACGAAATAAAACTTTTACCTTTTCTCATGCGTTACTTTTTTTCTTTTCTCAGATATTTTTTTCTACTTTATCTTCATTTTCTCTTACTTAATAGATTGCATTAGTCGTTAATTCCTACCAAATATAAAGAACATAGTAAATGTCAATTCTCTCTATTATAGTCTTTTATAAAGGTAAAAATTTCAATCAACATTTCTAAAAAACTTGCAATATTTATTTAAATAAATTAATACAACATTCTCATGCATCTCTTATCATAGATTTTTTGCTTATCAATTATTTTTCTTCTCTTACTGAATATTTTAGAAGTCTCTAGCTTTTCGTGACTTAAAAATTTTTATTTTATCACAATTCTTCTCATATAGCTTAGAAGTCAATGTTATAACCTTCCGATAATATGTCTAATAAAATTATAAGAATAGAAGAAAAAATTATTACCTTCTCATCACTAATATCACAGTCTTTAGGATAATAATTAGGTTAAATAGTAAATTATTCGTTAAGCATATAAATTCATGAAAACTTTTGTTTATATTATATTATTACTCCTTCCCTACCAAGATGATATTTTTCTTTTTATTGATTTATTGTGTAACGTTTCTAAACTACACTAAAATTTGATAAATTAATTCAGAAAATATTTGATCAAGTATAAGCTCCCACTTTTAATAATAGTAATACTAATAAAATATAGAAACATCCTCTTTTAATTATTTATCAATTAAAGTGCAGTGTAAAAAAAATAACAAAATCCTCATATTCTTGTTCCTATTTCTTGTTAAGGAACTCCAACCTAAGGTACGTACTTGACTAACCTACTGGAATAAGAATTTCCTGCTATACGAACATATTCAACAACTTCTATTTTCTTAAGTTTAATGTTAGATTTTAAGTTAAGACTCCATAATTATTTGATACAAAAGTGAGTGTGTATCAAGAGAGTCAAGCCAACACAAGAATAATAAGATGAACAACAACAATGCTAGTGAATCGAAATAGGTCACACACGGCTTCACTAGACTTCAAAGTTTACAAAAAATGACAAGATAATAGAGATTACAAGATAACAATAACAACAACAAGAGAAACAAAGTGGCAGCAACTATAGTGAATCGAAAATGGCCCCACACGGCTTCACTATGTTACCACACAAACAATAAGATTATAAATTAAAGATAGTAACTTGACATACAATATTCAAGAATCTAAGAACCCTAACAACATGAAAGGACCCTAAGACTAAAGAATATTATTACCAAGCTCTTACTTGGACCAAGAGGAACTCAATGACCTCAAGATCCTAGTTTCTAGCCAAGCTTCAATCCAAGTGTCACTCCAATTGGGAATTTCGGTTTTGAGCTTCTCCAATGGAAGAGAGAAGTTCAAAATATTACAAGTCTTGTATTCTCAAAATATCATGAATGAACTAACTCCAAAATAACCCTATCACTATCTATTTATATTAGTCCACAAAGGGAGATAACAAATGATCATCCTACCCTTGCCAAGGGGTGGCCTTGGAGTGTAAGTTTATTACACTTCAAGGTTCCTCTTCACACTTAAAAACATTTAATCCATTGGAAGGCTCAAGTACCAACTCACACACGGCCATTTGCATGAACATAGCTTGGAGTTTTTGTAACTCCCGAGCTTGGCTACGTGTGAATGGTCGTGAACTTGTTGGACAACTTGTAGAACTTGTTGGACAACTTGGTACACCCATATCATCCTCTCCATCTTAAGAGGAATTTGAACTCAAATTTGACATTTGGTCACCCTTAACCGCATCCACTAGAGACAGATCACACACGTTGAAAGTGTTGTGCACTTGGTATTATGGGGGACGGTCAATCTTATAGGCATTATCATTGATTCTTTCAAGTACTTGGAATGGACCATCACCCCTTGGCATCAATTTGGTCTTCCTTTGAGATGGAAACCGATCTTTCCTAAGGTGCACCCACACCCAATCTCCCGATTCAAGAATGAGTTTCTTCCTTTGTTTACCCACTTTGCAATCTCTTGATTTTTCTTCTCAAGTTGAAGCCGCACCTTCTCATGCAACCTTTTCATAAAATCTGCCCTCTTTCTTCCATCTAGGTTATCATAAGATCACTTGGCAAAGGAGTTAAATCCAAAAAGGTAAGGGGGTTGAGGCCGTATACATACTCAAAGGGAGTCATTCCCGTACTTGACTGTATGACACGATTATAGGCAAACTCAATTAATGCTAGGTGTTCCTCCCAAGAAGTCAATTTTTCCTTAATTATTGAACATAGCATAGCACCCAATGTCCTATTTACTGCTTCCGTTTGGCCATAGGTTTGTGGGTGGCAAGAAGGGGAGAACAACAACTTGGTACCAAGCCTACCCCACATGGACTTCCAAAAGTGACTTAGGAACTTAGAGTCCCTATCACTCACAATGGTCCTCGGAACACCATGCAACTTGACAACATTATCAACAAACAAAGAGGCCACACTAGGTACATCATCACATTTAGAGCATAGAATAAAGTATGCCATCTTAGAAAACCGATCAACCACAACAAAGATACTATCCCGACCTATTCTAGTCCTTGGCAACCCTAACACAAAATTCATAGATATAGCAAGCCAAGGATGTAAGAGGGTGGGTAGCGAGGTGTACAACCCATAAGGTTGGAGCTGAGATTTGGATCCTTTGCAATCTACACATTGGCCACAAATCCTAGACACATCCTTGTGCATTTTTGGCCAATAGAATTGCTCCTCCAATATTCCAAGGGTCTTTTCCACTCCAAAGTGACCCATTAGACCGCCATTGTGTGCTTCTCTCACAAATAACTCTCTCCAAGAGCTAGAGGGTACACACAATCGCCTACCTTTAAACAAGTAACCGTCAAACTTGGCATAGGGATTTAAACCCCAAGCCGAATCCCATTTGTCCCTACCCCATTCTTCACATTCCCTATAGATAGGAGCAAAGTGAGGGTCCTCGGGATACAATTCCTTTAAGAACTCAAAACCCTTCAATTTTGAAGACAAAGTAGACACAAGAACGTGTTTCCGAGACAAAGCATCGGTAACCACATTGTCCTTACCCTTTTTGTAATGAATAACATAAGGGAAAGTTTCAAGAAACTCAATCCACTTGGCATGCCGTTTGTTAATCTTATTTTGTGCCCGAAAATGCTTCAAGGACTCATGGTCTGTTCGGATCACAAATTCTTTAGGCCATAAATAATGTTGCCAAGTGGCCAAGGCTCTAATCAAGGCATACAACTCTAAATCGTCATAGAGTAGTTTAGAGTTGCTCCTTTGAGCTTTTCGCTAAAGTAGGCAATAGGCTTCTATTTTTCCATTAAAACCGCGCCTATACCAACTTTGCTAGCATCACATTCAACCTCAAAAGTCATGTCAAAATTCGACAATTGTAACAAAGGGGCCGAGATAAGCATAGCTTTCAAGTCCTTGAAAGCCTTAGCTTGTTCATCTCCCTACTTGAAAGGTCGATCCTTTTTAATTACTTCGGTCGAAGGGGCGGCAATGGTGCTAAATCCTTTAACAAAATGTCTATAAAAACTAGCCAACCCGTGGAAGCTTCTCACTTCACCTATGGTTTTAGGAGTTGGTCAATTTTTTATAGCGTCAATCTTAGATTCATCCACTTCGACCCTTCTTGAGCTCACCACAAAATCGAGAAATACAACTTCTTGGACACCAAAAGAACACTTTTCTAAATTAGCATATAACTTCTCCTTTTGGAGGACATCAAACACACATTGTAAATGTTTTACATGCTCATCTAAGGACCTACTATACACCAACACATCATTAAAGTAGATAACAACAAACTTTCCGATAAAAGGTTTCATCACATGATTCATTAGCCTTATGAAAGTACATGGAGCATTTGTTACGCCGAATGGCATCCATCCATTCATAGAGACTGAATTTGGTCTTGAAGGCAGTTTTCCATTCCTCACCCAGTTACATACGGATTTGATGATAGCCACTCCTCAAATCAATTTTAGAAAACAAACATGAACCACTCAATTCATCAAGCATATCATCTAACCTAGGAATAGGGTGACAATATTTTACCTTTATCTTGTTGATGGCTCAGCAATCAACGCACATATGCCAAGTCCCATATTTCTTGGGAATTATTAGCACCGGGACCGCGCAAGGGCTCATACTCTCCTTGATATACCTTTTGTTGAGGAGTTCCTCAACTTGGCGTTGCAATTCCTTGGTATCATCGGGTTGCTCATATAAGCCGGTTTGTTGGGCAATTGTGATCCCGGCATAAAATCTATTTGGTGCTCAATTCCCCGAAGCAGAGGCATCCCTTGTAGAAGTTATTTGGGAAAAACATCTTCATAATCCTGCAACACACAAGAAATCAAAGGAGAAATAGAAGAATTAGTGGGGTTAGTGTTAAAACAATGTGCCAAAATAAGCATAGGTGTCTCATCATCATGATCCACGAAGAGCTCCTTCTTTCTAACCAACATTACCATGTTTTCTTTTCCCTTTGATATTGAGGCAGCCCCGGATATCCCCACTACCCCACCCACGGGTTCCTTTTTTTTTATTTTAGTATTTTTTTCCCTTTTCTTTCAATTCTCTCATCCTTTGATGCAACTCGTTCACTTGTGAAGGCAAAAGTGGATGAAGTGTGAGCTTTCGTCCATCCTTCTCAAGTGTATATCGATTAGACCTCCAATCATGTTTGGTAAACATATCATATTTCCAAGATCTACCTAATAACAAGTGACACGCTTGCATTGTTATTACGTCACAAAGCACTTCATCGTAGTTGTTTCCCACCTTAAACTGTATCACACATTGTCTCGTGACTTTCAATTCGCCCACATTCATTCAACCATTGCAACTTGTAAAGGCTAGTTGAAGTGTAGTTGGCAATTTCAAGAAGTTCACCATAGCAACACTAACAACATTTGCACAACTACCACTATCTATCACCAAAGTGCACACACTTTCCTTTACAAGGCATTTAGTATGGAATAGATTCTCCCGTTGGCTAGGATCATTTATCGCCTTACTAATCATGGCACGCCTCACTACAAAGTTTGGAACCACGCGCTTCCCTTCTTGTGGATAAGCATCCTCACAATCATCATCATCATCATTATGTGGCTCACTTTTGGGTTCCTCTCCATCTTAAGGCTCGGCCTTATTCTCTTCTTTTTCAAGACCCATTTTCTTACCAAGGTAATACAATATCCCTTTCCTTAGGATCACATTGCATCGGTTTGGACATTCATTGGATTGATGTCCCCAACCTTGGCACTTAAAACATTAGAACCCTTTAGGATTAGAATACTTGTGAGCTTCTTGTTGGGAAGGAAATTTGTGGACTTTTTTAGGCTTGGGAAGCCATATAGTGGCGGGTTGGTCCTTGTTTTTGGGATAACCCGAAGATGGTTGAACCATATCTTTGCTCCTCAGCCAACCCGAGGTTGATGGTCCCTTGGCCTTGAACGACGACCTTTCTTTAAGCTCTATTTCAATCTCAAGAGCCACTTGGAAAATTCCTTCAACGGTATCAAACTTGTGAAGCGTCAAATGAGTGGATATCTCTTTGTTCAACCCACACCTTGAACCGAATGATGTCATGGCCAATTTGTTCTCCACGATGACCAAGCTTCAACATGAGTTGTTGAAACTCATCATAATATGCCATCACACTTCGATTACCTTATCGCAAATTGTACAACCTAGAAACAACTCATAACGATAACTTTTGGGAAGATACTGTTGCCTCATTAGATACCTCAACCGAAACCATGGTGGTAGTTGTCCATCAATCAACTCATTACCAAACCGCTTGACATATTTCCACCATGTGTTAGCATAGCCTTCAAAGTGAGCTATGGCATAACAACTCTTCCTTTTCTCTGATATATCATTCACTTGAAACACTTTATCACACGCCGACTCCCAAGCAAGATACACCTCGGGGTCACTTTCACCCTTAAAGATAGGTAGAATCAATTTGATGGTATTGATGCATACGTCTCTCTCTTAGTGTCGATTTTGCCTTTCTCCATACCCTTGGTATCTTCTTGGATCCGCACTCCCCCTCCCATCTCTTCTTCCCTCATATAAGCATCGTCAAAGGCTCTATACCCTTCATAATACTCTCTACCATATTCCTCAAAGTGGACGGGATGGTTTCGGACATTTGGAACTTGATTTGGAGGGATTGGATTTTGTAGAGGTGGTGGTCTTTGGTTTAGTGGAGCTTGGAAGGAAGGGTTCGGATTTTGTGGAGGCATTTGACGTCTGAGTCCCTCTTGCAGAAATTGAAGAGTTTGGGAATGGGTTGGTCTATTGGAGTCTCGGTTTAGGGGGTTATGAGTGGTTTGGCTTGCGGCATTTAGTGGAGCTAGTAAAGGATTTGGCAATTGTGGCCATGTTTTGGGAGTAACGGTGGAGGAGGAATTTTTATCATGTCCATTTGACGAAACATGTCGAGGAGTAGAAGGACGAGAGTTCCTTTGACTCTCCACTTGTTCTAACCTCCCACTAATAGTCGTCATTTCTCCCCTTATGGCTCCAACTTTCATACTCAACCTTTCAAGAGCTTGGGTCATAGCCTCAAAAGTGACCCTCATATTCTCCATTTCATTAGAATCCATGGTTTGAGATGTGGTTCCCTTCATTGTCAAGGTATCACCTACAAAAGCAACAAACAAGTTTGTTTAAAATCTCTCCTCACTCACACACTCTCGGATTACTCACACTCGAGCTCTACAAGTGTTGTAGATTAGCTAGTAACCCATGAATCCTTAAGGTTTGAGTATGCTCTTGTTCGGAGTAGATTTTTGTTTGAAACTCAAAGAATTCTTGTTGGACAAGAGTCAAGGAGTTACAACGTATTCAAACGACAAAAAGCACACAAACAAACGATGACACTAATACAAGGCTTCAAAGGACTAATTGACAACCTAGTAGGAATGTACTAGCTTGCTAATTAGTTCTCGAGTCAATTAGAAGAAACTAAGAATCAATAATTAGAAACTAGAATATCCAAATTGAGCTTAATTAATAACGTGAACAGTGATTAAGGTGATGTGGCAGCATGAAATTGACCACGGGTCCATACATTTTGTTCAACAACTTGAAGCATTAATCTTCACAATTTTGTAATGGATGACTTTACTTTTGGAGGGAAAGTAAAGTCTTGTAACTTTTCAACTTTTTCCAACTCAAAAAGATGAGGCTTGACTTTACTAATTCCACAAGACAAGGCTCCTTGTTTTAAGGAAACGTGGTTGTTAATTCAAGGAAGTGATGTTGGCAAGTCTTTTCACAAACAACTTTACAACCTTGTCTTACAACCCTTTTAGGTCTATTTTAGTCTTTATAGTGGTCAAGATATGAGATGAATTGAAGATCAAGATGAACACCACAACAATACTTCAACAACACAACCACAATTCACCAATAATAGCCCACTTTAAAGTCAAGCAACAACACACAAATTCAGTCTTCTTCAAGTTCATCATACTGCCACTTCAAGTCCACAATAGCAATGTCAATATATTAAGCTCAACTTAGCTTTAGACACCTTTTGTGTTGATGAGAAAGAAATCAGCACAAGAAACAAACTAGACAAACAAAAGAACATCTAGATATAAACACACAAACACCAATCTTGGTCAAGACAACAACACAACATAATTTTTTTGGCCAAGAATAAGATGGACAGATTTCTCTTTTTTTTTCTAGAATTTTCAGATTTCAGCAACCTTTTTTTTTCTTTTTGTTTTTTTGGTATTTTTCAACTACCAAGCCCAAGATTGATTTTGTTGGAACAAAATCAACCACAATCTTTGATACCAAATGATACAAAAGTGAGTGTGTATCAAGAGAGTCAAGCCAATACAAGAATAACAAGATGAACAACAACAATGCTAGTGAATCGAAATAGGCCACACACGGCTTCACTAGACTTCAAGGTTTATAAAAAATGACAAGATGATAGAGATTACAAGATTACAATAACAACAACAAGAGAAACAAAGTGGCAGCAACTATAGTGAATCGAAAATGGCCCCACACGGCTTCACTATGTTACCACACAAACAACAAGATTATAAATTAAAGATAGTAACTTGACATACAATATTCAAGAATCTAAGAACCCTAACAACATGAAAGGAACCTAAGACTAAAGAATATTATTACCAAGCTCCTACTTGGACCAAGAGGAACTCAATGACCTCAAGATCCTAGTTTCTAGCCAAGATTCAACCCAAGTGTCACTCCAATTGGGAATTTCGATTTTGAGCTTCTCCAATGGAAGAGAGGAGTTCAAAATATTACAAGTCTTGTGTTCTCAAAATATCATGAATGAAATAACTCCAAAATAACCCTAACACTATCTATTTATATTAGTCCACAAAGAGAGATAACAAATGACCATCCTACCCTTGCCAATGGGTGGCCTTGGAGTGTAAGTTTATTACACTTCAAGGCTCCTCTTCACACTTAAAAATATTTAATCCATTGGAAGGCTCAAGTACCAACTCACACACGGCCATTTGCATGAACATAGCTTGGAGTTTTTGTAATTCCCGAGGTTGGCTACGTGTGAATGGTTGTGAACTTGTTGGACAACTTGTGGAACTTGTTGGACAGCTTGGTACACCCGTATCATTATTGCTCTAAGTAAAACTCATACTAATATAGTATAGAACAAATAAAAAATGTTGATGAAACTAATCAAAACTAAACATATTGCAAAGGACTTTCGGAGGCATACTAATTGGTGTATAATTTAAAGAACAATTTTCCTATGAACACCACAATAACAACCTATTTAGTATAATTTCACAAAGTGTGGTTCGAAAAGAATAAAGTCTACTCAATTTTATCTTTACCTTGAAGGTAGAAAGGTTGTTTCTGATAGACTTTCACCCATTCAGTCAGGCCAAACCTATCAAAGAAAACTTTGAAAGAACATTACAACAAATTGAACAAATACACGATACTGAAAAAATTAAAGTTTTATAATTCAAATTCTAAAAAAAAAAAAGAAGAGAAATTCATTGACATTCACACTATCAAAATAACAAATCATATTTAAAAATATTTTAAAAGCACCCGAAAAGGGTTGACATTTAAAATTGTATTGTTCATATACACAAAGGGATGTAATTACTTCCGCTGTAGTATTGGACTCCCAACTTTGCCAACATAGCATAATAATGTATGTCAGACTTCCTGAGTGGAGGGCATGCAGTTGTTGGCAATGATAAGTTTTCATGTAATTTGCCAAAGCAAAATTTAGAAACTCATGTTACATCACAGTCAATACTATTTCATATCCATTATCAGCGACCAAAAAAACAATTTTTCCCACTAAATTAGATTAAACTTAAAAAAGATTCAATCACTACAATGCTAAAAGAGAAAAAAATATTGTACAAACTAAGCAGGAGCAAAAAAAAAAAAAAAGCTTCCGAGCTCAGGTAACAACGTGTTTTTTCGTAGTTTCTTGGCCTTTATCACAACATCACCAAATATGATGTCGATGGATAGATCAACAAAACTTATGATAACCTGTGAGATAAGTATTGCAAGCAATCACTAATCTTGTAACATGTATTAAGACAAAATCACTAAGGAGAAAAGGTGTTGTAAGAACTAGGGGTGTACAGACCAAATCGTCAAGTCAAATCGAACCGACGAACCAAACCAAACCGAAAAAAAAAATGACTTATGGTTTGGTTTGATTGGTTTGGCGTTAGAAAAAAAATCCCACCATTCTTGCTTTGGTGTTAACCACCAAAAAGTCAAACCGAACCCGAATCAAACCGACATAATATATATATATATATATATATATATATATATATATATAGAATATTCAAACTTTTTTATACATAAAATATTAATTATAATCTACTTTTTAAATACTTTTCCAACTAGTTTTAGTAATTTTCAATAATTTGAAAGTAGATGTAGATATATTAAGGGGATAAGTATGCTATTTCTGAATTTTGGCCTATGTACATTTAGATTTGGGCCTTTAAGTTGTAATATTTATCCATTAATTGTTAATTAAATGATCGAAAACCCAACATAAACTTAAAACCTAAACTTTTCACTCTTCATCTCACTTTTTAGTTTCAAGAGAGTTTTTTGTTCCTCATTTTTTCATAATTATGGTTTTTCATTAACACATGAGTGAAAACATATTTGATCTAGTTTTCGATCACAATATAATTATAAAGACTAAAGATTATAAAAAAAAAAATGGAAAAAATCGAAAAAACCAAAAAACCGACTAAAACCTAAACTGAAAAAATTAATTTTATGTTGGTTTGATTTGGTTTATAGTTTTAATAAACTGACATGATTGATTTGTTTTTTTTTTTTTTTTGATAAAAAACGAACCAACCCAACCTATGTACACCCCTAGTAAAACAATGAAGCATATTTAGTGGATACCTGAATTTAGGAAAAAGCTTATGCCATGAAAAAAATCTAATAAAATTCTGAAAATAAGGAAAATAATTAAATGATTATTGTTAAATAGAGTTTTAATTGATTTGAAGTTCTAAACATAAGGAAAATAATTATAGGACTACTCGTCTACTCCTAATATAAACCTATTTTTGTGGGTCAAAATGTCGTACCATTTTTTTGTCAGGAAAAGCCAACCAAACCTATTTTATATGGAAAAGGATTTATTGCAAAAGTTTTTCCTTAAAAACCTACCATATGATTTTGTAATATATAAATTTTGGTTCTTATTTTTTTTTTCTTTTCATAAAATAGGGTTTTCCCTAAAAAGTTGCTATCGAAAAATTTTACACATTGCATTTAATTTCTTTTTGGTATGAGATTCTTCCTTATTTCTTTTTTTCTTCTATGTTTTAAATATTTGAATAATAATTTAATGATAATTATTTTTAAAAAATAGTAAAAAGACGATTTTATCGAGTATTCTAATGAAAGGCAAAAAGTTCAAATCACAAGGGTTTCACACTTTTAATATATTATAGATATTAAAAGTGTGAAGGACCTTAGAAATGTTGTTTGAACTTTTTGTCCTTAATTAAAAGTCTTTGTTTTAGATAAAATCATCCTTTTACTATTTTTTCTAATATTTGAGAGTTAAAAATTAATTAAATATATTTATGGTAAAACTTTTCCTTATTAGAAGCCATCAAAATTTTAATATTTTTTCCTATTTTAAGAGTTAAAAATTAATTAAATATATTTATGGTAAAACCTTTTTTTATTAGAAGTCATTAAAATTAATGATAGCTGATATTTTTTTCATAAGTTTAAGAGTTCTAAATCAACAGAATTTGATTTTAAGAAGATTTGAAAAATTTAGAAATAAATATAAAACTATTAGAATAAGAAATATTAAGAAGTACCAGATTTTTAAAAGTTTTAAGTACGTAATAAGAATGTATATGATTTTGTAATGATTTAAATTTAAAAATAAGAATTTTTTTTAAATATATATATATAAAAAAATCGTAACAAAAATATGATTCAAATTGACGCATGTCTCTTAACCTATGACAATAGGGGAAAGAAGTACTTATGACAAGTGCAAAAGTAATGATCCATAAGCACTTGAAATTTCTGGTGTTAAAACATAAATGTATATATGTTTATATTTACATTGTTATATTAAAATGAGAAAGATTTTTTAAAAGTAATTTGAACTTTTACACTGTATTAAAAATCTTTGTGATAGGTAAAATCATTTAATTTTAAATAATTAAACGTTACACGTGTGATACACATGAGATTAAACTAGTATATACTAAAAATGCATGGAAAAAATTTGAAAAGAGGGTAAACAAATCTTGAATTGATACATTAAATTTTATATTGAAGATATACACATGTAGATATATTTCCGCATATATAGCTGCATATCTTCCTTTTAAAAATTTCATTCAATTTTCCTTTTTGTGAAATTCGCTTGATAATCATTTTACTTATTGTACTTATAATTTGAATCTTATAGCCTCATCTTTTCAAATGCATATTAATATATACTAATTTTCAAAGAATTTTACTTTGTTTCAAACATCTTATAAATTGATAAATGATTTTCATATTTAATACTAATTCTAAGTAAAATTTATATTCAATTAAAAATAATAATAAATTTTATCTTAAGAACAACATTTTTATGAACTGTTATTTTTTACTCATATAAATTTGATTAAAAAAGGAGAATGGGGCAGAGAAAATATAAACAATAAAATATTTTTAAATTATAAATAATATAATAAAAATATGAAACATATATTTTTTATAATTATATGATTACTTTTTCCATAAAGATTTGATTAGAGGTGGAAAAATTGGGGTTGGAGGGATGTGGGGTGGGGTGGGGTGGGGGGTGCAGAGGCATAAGTGTTCTAAAAAATAAATTGAGAGGTCGGGGTGGACGTAGGTGAGGGTTGAAAAAAAATTATTTTATTTTTACAATTCATTTAAAAATAACATGATAATTGAATTTTTTTAAGATAGTATAATTTAACAGGTTTGAATAAGATATTCAAATATGAAATATTAGAAATATTTATTTAATGTTATTCATGCATCGTGCTGGTACATATAGTAGTTTTAGTATTATAAATGAAACTAGTCAAAGAATCATATATCGTCAATAAAATTTCCAATATCATAATCAATGTGAATATTAAAACACATAACTTAAAGGCATAATACATGAATATGACTCCAAATTTGACACTAAATTATAATATTAGCCTTAAACTTTGATAGTGCACAAGTACACCCTTTAACTATATAAAATCTGAACAAAAAGACACTCCAATTTTGCAACTAAACGCGTGTACCTTACTTGCTCTGACGTGGATTACTAATCCACTCATATGGTGCCACCTAATAAAAAAAATACATTATAAGTATGACCTTTAACTTTGCTGGTGCACAAATAGGCCCTTTAACTATACAAAAACTGAATAAAAAAATTCTTCAATTCCAACTTGGACGCGCGTCGTTTTGTATGTACAACGCGCATTTTGCCACATAGAATCGGGGTGTTTATTTGTTCAAGTTTTGAATAGTTAAATGTCCTATTTATACAATATCAAAGTTTAAGTTCAATGTTATAATTTGATATCAAGTTTAGAATGATATGTATTATGTCTAACTTAAATGATACAAATGTTTAACTTGAATGTATAAATAGGTTCTTCCTTGAGATATTCTATCACTGTAAATAAATAAAGAAAAAAAATATAAAAACATTTTTATTTATCATATAAAATATCCCTCAAATATTGTAAACAGTGAGATAATTAATCCCCATAAAATAATAACTTATATAAAATAAAATTCTATAAAATAATTTTTTATTGTAGGCAGAATTATTTATCGCTTTAACTCAAACCAACGAGATGGCCATCGTCTCCATCTTTCATATACTCTAACCCATCCAAAACTGCAAATCCATAGAGTTGCATTTTGTGTTCATGGCAGCGTCAATTAATTTCAATCCATTCAACAATTGGTTCAACAAACCCTTAACACCATTTCAACCAATTAATCTCCTATGCCACTTTAATTCCCTAAAATGGGAACCCCATCAGCAGCATTCCCTTCCTTTTACTTCCATTTCAAATCCATTTTCAAGAAAGCCCAAAATATCTCCAGGTGGAACAATATTATTGGGAATGCGAGACCCGACCCGATCCGACTTTCGACATGCTCCAGAAGTTGAGCGGATTCTGAACGAGGACCCGATTTTCGAGGAGGAGAAGGACAACCGACGCAGGAGGAAATTGAGGAGAGTGACAAGTGGTTGGCTGAGTTTAGGGAAAGTCCAGTGATACAGTTCTTGGCTCAAGCTGAAGAGATTGCTGATAAAATCAATGAACTTGAGCTTAAAGAGAATTCTGCTCCTTATCGAAGTGAAGATAAGAAACTGTGGCCGGCAGGTATCCAAAAAGAACTAACTTCTCGTATTTATTTTTATTGTTTGTTTGTAGTATTTATTTGTAGTTCAATGAGGTCAAAGTAGTATAGAAGCAATGTTGGATGTTCACTAGAGTCTTTTTTATCCATCCCGATTAGTAAAGAAGGGCATGCACGACAACTGGGGAAGGGCCGGATCACAAGGGTCTATTGTACGGAAACCCAACCCATGACCACCTGATCACATGACAACAACTTTTCGAGTTAGTTACTCCTTCTGCTCGTTAGTGAAAACAATGTCCAGAATTCGTAGTGTTAGAGAATCCAATATTAGGCATTGGAATGAGAAAGGTAGTCTGAATTAGCTTAGGATTGAGACCCCATGTAGCTTAGGATTGTTAGTTGTGTAACTTGTTTATCATTAGTAATGGAAGAACATTGTCAAGTATGAGTTGAAACTTAATAGGCGATTGGCCAGAAGTTCCAAATATTTTTCACTTTATTTGGAATTTATGTATTTTGAGTTGAATATGGAGTTGCGTTTGGTTATACTTTTTGCAAAGAATATTTGGAATAATGCTAATGTGCTTAACTACAACTTTAAGAAGTGGTGAGTTGGAACACAAGTTATATAAGCTGTTTTTCCAAATTTGAAATTGAACTTCAGGTTTAGATTTGGACTTTTTATGGCCAAACACTGGTTTTTAAATAAAGTGAAAAAATATCGTGGGAAAGAAGTGAATAATTCTTATGGCCAAATCGGTTCATTTCATTAGTAATAAATTTTAATGCCACGTTTACGAATTTCAAAATTTTAATTCATTTAACAGTTCATGTTTGAAGTTTGATGTGATGTTTTGTTCCTCAAATTAGTTTAAGAAACTATTTTGATATTTATTTTAGCAATATAAAATTTATAATGGGACATGATATAATTTCTGTTTGACTATTGTGAAATTACCTTTACAAGTGACAGTCTTTTGTGTATCTAAAGGTAACATATATAACTTTTAAGTTATTTTTCTATGATATGGTAGAAGTAAATCTATTTGATAAGTCATAATTTTGAAAAAATTTGAGTTCCAGCAACAATAAATTTTTAAGATGATCATGGATGTGATTGTTGGGTATACCTCGGTAACTGTCGATGTTCATTCTATTTCAATAATTTCCCAACTGTGATAGATTTATGTGAAGGCAGTGCCAAATGTCATTGGATTGGATGGGAGACCAATGCCTAGAAAAGCCATAAAGACGAAAAAGGAATCAAATGATAAGTTTTGGGATTTTGCAAGACAGTTCTTTTTTGGGCTTTGGAGATTTCGTCAACGACCATACCCACCTGGAAAGCCCATTGATGCTGCCCAGGCTATTGGGTACAAAAAGCTTGAAAAGCGATATTATGATTGTAAGTTTGCTTACATTCATTCTACACTTAATATGCTCAATATTATGTTATTCTTCTAGTTACTAGCAAATATTGTGCTCATTTGTCCTGTACCTCTTGAACTGCTGAGGATTCTTGCTCCTTAAATTATGAGTTATGGGATATTTAGCAAGATTGCCGTGGTTGGAGATTCTTATCTTGTATTAGCTGCGGGCACTGCTTTTCTTGTGGACTTATTTAGTCATCTTGATGGCATTCTGTTCTTTTGATGATTGCAATTTTTGCGTAGTGTATATTGTTGTCTGCATTTCGATTTCTTTGGACAATAGACATCTGAAGAAACAATGTTCTTTCAATTTCTTTGGCAATTGATGAAGAAAACATGGAGTTACTTGTTAGTTTATCAAGCATTCTTGTTAACAAAGAGATTCTAATGGTAGCACTGTTAAGTCAGAAATCCCCCCTGGAAGAAGATCTCGGAGTGAAAAAATACATTCTCTCATTTGATCTGAGTGTATACAGTTGCAAAGAAAACGATACAAATCTACTGGCTGGCGAAGGAAAACTGAAACCTAAGAATTGTCGACATGTGCTTAGTGGAAAATTACTATGATGGCATCATTGTTTTCTTTGCAACATATCATTCAAAAGTTGTACAGCTTGTCTGATTTCTCTTAACTTTTTGCTCATATTTTTGAACGGGAGCTTTTGCTATTAGCTTGCATGTTAGTTCAGAGTCATTTGGTGCTATGTTGTTAGTTATGCTCTTAAATATTTGCTATTAGTTTATCATGATTTACATTAATGTTTAATTTGAAGCTAAATAGCTTGCACTTTGCTGATCTGGTGCTATGCTCGTTACAGCGAAATTGTCAGACATGTTGGTTTTGTTGTTTATCCTTATTTTCCAATTGCTGACTGTTGTTATAATGCTTGAGTTCCAGTTATTATGCGGAGCGGTGGGTGGTTCTACAAAGATCAATTAGGTCGTTCTAGGGGACCAATGGAATTAATACAACTTAAGACTGCTTGGGGTGCTGGAATCATTGATAAGCACACCTTCATTTGGGGTGAGAACATGGATGAATGGGCGCCCATCGGAATGGTATATGGTCTGGAAAAAGCAATTGCCACTTGGGAAGGTTTGTCTTTTCAAGTAATACACGTAACTTGTCAAGATTACTCTGCATATGCATTAGTTTTTCAACGATAAATTAATCAGAAAAGAGAGGTTCTAGAATCCCTGGCACTCTGAAGCACATGTTCATATAAATTTAGTCAGTAAATCATAAATTACTCCCCGCAAACATTTTAAAATTATTACGTGTTCGTCTTCAGATGCTTGTCACCATGCTATGTTACCTTTGTGCTTATTCTGCACTTGTAGATTTGGTTTTATTTCTCAGTCCATGGAGGTTGAGGTCCATGTTGTCATACGAATGATCCCTTGGATTTATTTGGCTGAAGTGCAGTTAGACTAGGTGCTGCTGCTACTTCTCTCCTTCATAAACTACAGAAAGGTATACCTCCTTGGGTTCCTCTCAGAGGACATGAGCCGAAGACATATAAGCAGATGCAAGAAGAAGCTTATGAAAGTAAAAGGCGTGATTTGGCTGTGCTAGAAGCAAATGGTGGTGTCTGGCCTGGTGGAAGGACTCCGAGTCATGCCTTGTTTCTTTGGGCTAGTGGCTCAGAGCTGACATCAATTTTGGAGGCTGACTACATGCCAAACAAATATATCCCAAAAGATCTCAGGTATATAGTATCATTTCATTTCGCAACATTTTTCTTTCTATTGTGGATGTCAGAAACTTATAACTCATCTCCATTTGTCAATACTGGTAAAGAATTTTGAGAATGTTTACTTTATTGGAAGAGTGGTATATATTCTGTTCGTCAACCATAAAATAAAGAATAAAACTGTAATGCACTTTCACATATGTAGATTTCTGTTTCTGGTTCATAATGGCACCACGTATCATTTCATTGAAAGTAGTACTGCGCTGGACTGAGCCATATTTTGACACTCGCAGACAATATTTTAGATTCCTTTAGCAAAACGATCACACCAGGCCGATGCATATGTTCTTACTAAGTTGGTGAATAAGTTATGTATGATCATTTGGTCTTGTATTCACCAGTTGACATTGTCATATGTTCTAGAACACTATCAATTTCTTCATATCACAGTTTTAATTTATGATTTAATTAAAGGTGAAAGAAAAGTCGCATTTAAAAAGAAGATTCTCAGTTGCATCAAGTACTTCCTTTCACAAATACTCCGAGCGAGGTTGATTCATAATCTGATAACGGAACTGGTCATTTACATGAAACAGGAAAGAATTAGAGAAGGTTATTCCTGGATTGAGGCCATGGGAAGTTCTAAGTGTTGAACAAGCCATGGATCAAATAACATATGGTGGTGAATGGTACCGTGAGCCTCTTGGGACCTTTACAACAGGTCCTCCATATATTGATGACTGGAACGGGGATGTCATGGTACGTGCTTGATCCCAACAAACAAAGTTTCTCTTTTTGTATGTTGGTTGCTGAATTTGACTTTTGCCTTTTGGTGATTCTTGTGTTGTGCGTTTCGGCAAGTTAGTGTCTATGCATTACTACTCTTTGTTGCTTTATGTCATGTGGGGGGATTCGTATGATCCGATCTCCTAATTTTAGATTAAAACTAGGCAAGGTTTGATGTACCTTAAGGTAAAGCTTTATCTCTATTTCACACAGGTTATTTTATGGTGCAACGCCTAAATTTAGGATTCTTTGTCATGCTAATATTGATCAGTAAGGTCACATATTGACAGTTTTTGCCTTGACATGCAGAGATTGTTTGAGCTAATCCATGACCTCAGCGTCCAGGTATACAACAAGCTGAACAGGACAGTTCCCGGTTTTGGTACAGTAATGGAGAAAGTTCAAATTGATTCAGCCGCCAGAGAAACCAGAAGGATGCAGAAGAGGGCTGCAGAGAAGAGGGCCGAGGAGGAACTTGCTTTGTTTGGCCCTGTTCCAAGTGATGATGAGTTACATTGCTGGTTCATCTTGACTACATTTTGAACTCAAAAAGATTCTGTAAGTCAAAATTCTGATGTCGACGCCTTATGGTCATTATCTGATGCAATTTAGGACCTGCTAGATTTCATATTTAACAGACTTCAATGAGTTGATAACCTTTCGGGTATGAGCACTTGATACATATTACATATAGGTTAGACACTTTTGGGATAAGTAATAATA
The DNA here is from genome assembly GCF_002878395.1 of Capsicum annuum. Classification (NCBI taxonomy): domain Eukaryota; kingdom Viridiplantae; phylum Streptophyta; class Magnoliopsida; order Solanales; family Solanaceae; genus Capsicum; species Capsicum annuum. The sequence goes on along the minus strand of NC_061120.1, from coordinate 9,597,794 downwards.
GTAGTATTAGCACTTTTCAACAATTTACCATTCTCCAGAAACTGCAACATCCCTGCAATTCCCTCGTTTCCAATAATGGGGCAGAGATCTTTAAAAATCCAGCATTAAAACCATCAATACTTGGACTCTTAGCCATGGGTAGGTCCTTCAAAGCCTTTTCTACATCCATTCTAGTCACTGGCAGCAGCAAATCTTACTGTTGGAGCACCTCTGAGATAGGGATCATCTTTTGTTATACCAATATCTAAACAAGGCAATGTTGTTGTTGTCGTACCTAGTAAAGTCTGAAAGAACTGTAGGAATTCTTGTTGAACTTGCACAGGTTCTATTAATTTTCCCCCTTGCTCAGTATATATTGAGGATATGTTATTCCTTGTTTGACTTGCCTTCAATTGAGCAAAAAAGCATTTAGAGTTTCTATCACCATGCTTGATCCAGGTAGTTCTGGATTTCTGCTTCAGAACCCTATCATTCACTTTTTCCCATTTCTTCAGGACCTAGAGTATTAGCCTTCTCTTGAGTTATTAGCACTGGATTAAACAGGTCAGTTGTCATGTCCTCTTGAACATCATGTTGCTGGTCTCTTAGCACGTTCAGCCTCAATTCTATGGTAGAGAATTTTTTCTTCCACTGTCCAGCCTTTTGAGACAAGAACTGCGATTTCCTCCATAGTTTGTACATTGCATGTCCTTGTATTTGTATTCTCAATACATCCTTCACCATTTTAAAATTCTCCTATTGTAGCACCACATTTTGGAGTCCAAAAGGCCTTTTTAAGTTTAATGGATTTGTCTTGGTAATCAGTAGCACAGGTGAGTGATCAGAGCATCCAGGTGCTAGGTATTCTAGGTATTCTGCTTCAATATAATGGTACTGTTGAAACCGAGCGCTATTGCCAAAACCTAATCAATATGTGAGTATATTCTTGCATCTCCATCTTTTTTGTTACACCAAGTCATGTGTCTTCCCCTACTCAGAACTTGCCCCACCTCAATATCATCTATGCATCCCTGAAAATCTGCAATTTCTTAGGGAGTGACGTGATCTTCATTTTCTCTATCAGTTAATGATAACACAACATTTAAGTCCCCTAGAATTATCGGTGGGTCATTACATTTCCTATCCAAAGACTTCAGATGACTACACAAACTTAGTCTTTCTACAATAATATTAAATCCACAGACAAAGGTCACATTGCTCTTAAAATCAGTTTCAACATCTTCAACTCTGCAATGAACTAATTGTGCTACAGTATCCAATATAGTGACTTTAACTTTATTTCCCCTCAAGAAAAGCCATACTCTACCATTTACAGTAGTAGGAGAGTCTGTGAAAATAGCCCAGTCCTTACCAAAACTTTTCTTTATTCTATCAGCATTGTGAGTTTGTATTTTAGTTTCTAAACATCCCACAACATCCACGTTATTCCTTAGCAAGAAGTCTTTTAATTCCTTCTGCTTAAAGGACTTATTAAGCCCTCGAATGTTCCAAGCACTAAGCACTGATTCTCATTTAAAAGCTCCTAAATCAGGTGCTTAGCCCTATTTAGTGCTTTTCTTACCTCCCCTAGTGCATCATTCAACCAGAGGCAGATCTAGGATTTTAATCATGTGGGTTCCCGATAAAATAAATAATATACAAAAGAAGTTAAAAATGGTCGTTTCAAGGGGATTTGAACTAGGGTATAGAGTGTGAGGCACTTCTTCAAGTCTCTTTTGGACCACTGAGCCAACCAACAACTTTATTACTGGGTTCCTCACTTATTATTCTTATATGTTTAATAGATTTTTAATATAAATACAAGATATACAAAAATGCTCCCCACCCCTAATGCAGATCCGCCCCTGCATTCAACATTATATTTTACCCCTCCCCCCCCCCCCCCCCCCCCCCCCCTGCATTTACATCTTCCTTATTAGAACTGTGCATAATCATCTCATGATTCTTACCAGTAGTAGCGTGATTTCCCTTCCAAACCTACACATTCAGCTCAAACCCATCTGGTTTAGCATCTCGAGGTAGCCACATAGGTTTAAATCTCCTTCTTCTAGGTGCTTGATTCCTCTACAGCTCTAGTCTTTGCCCTGATTCCTTCTTCTCATTTTTGCACTCTTCTTGCCCATGGTCTAGCCGGCTTACAGTTCGGGCATGCTACAGGTCTCGATTCATATTCTACTACCTGAGTCAGAACTGACCCTTTTTCTTTAATATAAACCTTTGTTGGTAGGACCCGTGTCATATCACCTCTAGAAGAACTCTAGCAAAGGATATACGTTCTACCTCAGCTATTAAGTGATCAACACAAATTGGCTACCCAATTTTGCTTGCAATTCCACTTAAACTCTTCTCTGACCAATAATAAATCTTGGGAATGTAACCCATAGAGGAGCGATTCGCAACATTTCAAGTGTAAATTTGAAGTTCTTCTCCCAACTCCGCAAAGTCATAGATAATTTATTGTACGTACAAGGTCCATTCTACAGTATTTGAGACTTGTCATCAGCTGTAGAAAATAAGAATATGAAATACCCCTCATCGTGGAGATAGAACCTTGGTGCTTCAACATAGTTCCAATTCCAAACACTGGAGACAAATTTGAGCATATCCTTGAAGCTTGGAGTACCTCCCAATAAATGTTCATTTAGGCATTTACCCATTTTTCTCATTCAGTTTAACCTCCGTAGAGTTGATTTGACCTACTTTTCGACCCTTCTTCAGTACGGGAGGTATGTAAGAAATCTTCAGCCCATTTTGAATTTGGCAATTACCTTTAACCTGAGTTACTGTTGCAGTAGGATTCGCAACTTCACCCATTGGCGGCATAGCAAAGCTTAGTTTCCTTACCGCAGTGGAGCTTTTAGGTCCATCGTCTGGGTGATTCATCAAATTATCATTGTCAAGCATTGGTATCACTGTTTCAACGTTTTCCTTACCTGGTAACCATCTACTCAGTTTCAATGGAGCAAGTGTATGGGGTATGCCGGAATCAGGTGTAATCGTTCTTCCATGATGTTCTTTAGCAGTAGTCGTCGGAGGTATTGGCGGCGTCGGCGGTCCCACTGCTGTCTTACGTCGTCTTACCATCGTGTCTAGGTGCATAATGCACTTAAAGGAATTCGCAACTGAAAATTGTTAATCTACGAGCTATACTCGAAGAAGATGATAGCTAATTCAGGGATTAATCCTAGAATTGAAGCTAAAAAGAAATTATAGAGAGAATATAGAAGAGAGAAACTTGGGATATTATTCATGAATGAATGCTTACACCAGTGATGCTTGATTTTATATCTAACAATCCCACTTGACAGCTGTAACTAACTCTCTAACCAATTAACTACCCATGTGACTTGAGCTATAGTAATAACTGCAATGAACAATAAAAACAAAATTTTGAATTCTAATACAGTTTAACTACTTCTAACTAATTTGTTGATTCCAGCTGTGCTTCACTTCATTTTCAGTTCCCCAACTTGTATCAATACCCCTCCCTTAAAGAACATCCTCGTCCTCAAGGATTAAAGGAAGAAATCCTCAGCGGTAACTCGGAATTCCCATGTAGCTTGTGTTGAATCAATTCCAGTCCATTGCACCAAGACTTGCTTTACAGCTTTGTTTCCCCTTTTGACCAATCAATTATCTAACACCCTCTCTGGAATAGGGCAATAAGGACTAGAAAGATGTATGACAGGCAGATGAGTGAAACTCTGAGGTAAGGCATGACACCTCTTTAGTTGAGAGACATGGAAGGTAGGGTGAATGAGAACATCACTAGGCAGTAAGAGCTTATAAGCAACAGCTCCGATCTTGTCTTCAACCATATAGGGGCCATAATACTTGGCAACAAGTTTGTTAAAAGGCTTGGCAACCACTGAAACTTGTCTGTAAGGTTGCAATTTTCGATAAACCCAATCACCTACTTCAAAGGACCTATCTGATCTATGCTTGTTGGCAATGTCTTGCATTCTTTGTTGAGCCCTGATAATATGGAATTTTAGCAACTGAATAACAGTCTCTCTAGCCTCCAAACTTCTGTCTACCATCTCCACAACACTTTCACCCACTAAGTAAGGTAGATGAATGGGAGGTTTTTGACCATATAAAGCTTCATAGGGTGTGCATTTGATAGTGGTGTGATAGGTAGTATTGTACCACCACTCAGCCAGGGAGAGATGATTAGCCCATTCTCTTGGACAATCAGAGCAAAAACATCTCAAGTAAGTCTCTAAGGTTCTGTTGACCACCTCAGTTTGGCCATCAATCTGAGGGTAGTAAGCAGTAGATCTCTGAAGTTTACACCTTGCAAGGTGAATAATTCTTGCCAAAAAGCACTTAAGAAAACTAGATCTCTGTCACCAGTCATGGTAATAGGTAATCCATGTAGTTTAAAGATATTATCCATGAAGCATTTAGCAACTGACTGAGCGGTGTATGGGTGTTGCAGACCTAAGAAGTGACTGTATTTGGTGAGCCTGTCTATCACCACCAAGATGACATCTTTACCCTGGGATTTAGGCAGACCTTCAATGAAATATAAGCAAATATCAGTCCATACATCTTCATCTTCAGGAACAGGTAGAGGTTGCAAATACCCTGGAGAAGTAGCTGCATCATACTTATGTCTTTGACAAACATCACATTGATTGATGAACCTCCTCACATCTGCAATCAGTGTTTTCCAATAGAAGAGGGATTGTAACCTCCATATAGTAGCATCCATGCCCGAGTGTCCACCTTGTGGAGTACTATGCCACAAAGAAATAATGTCAGTTTCAACTGCTGATCATCACCTATAACTAACCTTCCTTTCCATCTAAGTTGGCCACCACACCAAGTGTAGGATTTAAAAGGTTGTGTCTGAACTTTCTGTATAATCACTTGTAATGCAGGATCCACTTCCCATTTCCCAAGATGCCTTAATCTTCATGTACAATTCATCATGTGGAGTGAGTAATGAGATGGCTAATAATTCAGCATCAGGCATTCTTGACAATGCATCAACAACACTATTCTCAGAGCCTTTTTTGTACTCAATACTAAAATCAAAAGCCTTTAGTTTGGATATACTAGCAATCTGGAAATCAGTGTGAATTGGTTGATCAAGCAGGTGTTTCAAGGCCTTTTGGTCAGTTCTTACTATAAAATGGTTGTGCAACAAGTAGTGTGACCATTTGGTAACTGCAAAAATGAGAGCAACCAGTTCTCTGTCATATACAGACACCGACATAGCTTGATGTTTAGGAGCTAAGGAATTGCTTATATAAGCAATAGGGTTTCCTTGTTGCATTAACACGGCTCCAATTCCTTTACCACTAACATTCGTCTCCACAATAAAAGGTAAGGAATAGTTAGGCAAGGCTAGCACTGGAGCAGAAACCAATGCCTGTTTTAGTTTACTAAAAGCCTCATAAGCTTGTTCAGACCAGTGGAACCCTTCCTTCTTCAACATATCATGAAGGGGTCTGCATATAATTCCAAAACCATGTATAAACCTCCTGTAGTAGCTTGTAAGTCCTAAGAATCCTCTTAATTGTTTGAGATTAGTAGGCATAGGCCAATTTTGAACAACTATAATCTTTCTAGGATCAGTTGAAACTCCTTCTGAATTGATGAAATGGCCTAAATACTCCACCTTAGTCACACTTAGACATCTTAGCATACTACCGATACTGTTTCATTAGTTCAAACACAACATGAACATGAACCTAGTGGTCAACCAATGATTTACTGTAGATTAAGATGTCATCAAAAAACACCAATACTGACTTTCTTAATAACGGTTTGAAAACTGCATTCACAAGTCCTTGAAAGGAAGATGGAGCATTGGTTAAACCAAAAGGCATAACCAAAAACTCATAATAGCTTTCATGAGTTTTGAAAGCCGTCTTATGAGTGTCTTCTTCAGCCATTCTCAACTGATGATACCTTGCTCTAAGACCAATCTTTGAGAATATAACAACACCCCCTAAGTCATCCAACAAGTCTTCAATCATGGGAATTGGGAATTTGTCTTTAATAGTTAACTGATTGAGACTTCTATAATCAACACAAAGTCTCCAAGACCTATCTTTTTTTCCCACCAACACCACAGGAGAAGCATATGGGCTAGAACTATGTTGAATAACCCCTTGATCCATCATCTCCTGTACCAATTTCTCAATAATATCCTTCTTAAATCCAGGATATCTTAAGGTCTCTTACTAACATGAATTGCTGATTCCATCAATGGAATTTTGTGATCAAATGCACCTCTATAAGGTGGTAAGGTGCTAGGCAGCTCAAAAATACAAGCAAATTGTTCCAATAAGGGTTTCAATTCTGGTAACAAGTTAGTACCTAGAGTGACTTGAATACTGCAACAATTTACTTCATTTACTGCTGGGTTGGTTACTGTCATCATGAACATTTGAGCTTCTTGGCCTTCTTGCTTGATTAGGGACTTAGCCTTAGCAGCTTTTATGTGTACTCCAGCTCCTCTTAACACATGCTTATTTCTTTGATGCCTGAATTCGATGGACTTATTTTGGAAGTCAAATAAGATTCTTCCCAATGTAGTTAACCACTGAACCCCTAATACAATGTCAACATTTCCTAGTGGTAAGATTAGGAAATCAGATGAAAATGTAGTGCCTTGTAAAAGCCAAGTGAGATCCTTACATACTGATGCAGTCTGAACTTTTCTGCCATCTGCTACACTAATAGACTGCTCATGAATAGGAGAAGCCTTACATTGCAATTTTGTGGCTACCTCTTGATCAATAAAGTTGTGTGCTTCCAAAGTCGGGAGGTCAAAAAATTATCCTGGTCCTATCGAACTAGTCACTTCATACTTGGCCTGAAGGAAGGAATGAATCAAAGGATAAGGTGTCAATTAAGACCTGCAAGGGTTTCTTTTCATGATACCCTGTGACCCTAAGTGTTTGATATCATGTCACTCCTGTAAGAGCTTGTAATGATATAACCATGAACTCATCTGCTTCACTAGTCACAATAGGGACTGATTCTTGTACTTCAGCTAACTCCATGTCCCCATCTTCTACTTCTTCTACCTCCACCATATACAACTGTTTATTACTTCTACAATTGTGCCCTTGAACATATTTCTCATCACAGAAAAAACAAAGGCCTTTTGCCCTCTTCTCATTCATTTCTGCCGTTGATATCCTTTTACCAGGAATTTTGCTATCTCGAATTTGCTTTTGTTCAAATGGTTGCTTATAAGTGTAATTGGATGCAAGGTCGTAAGAAGGTTTCTGGGTATACACAGGCTTAACCACTGCAGGAGTAGGTAATAATCCACTACTATTCTTAATAAGGTACCTTCAAACCCCATGACTGAGCTTGTGCTTCAAACACCTTTTCTTGTAGCCTAGCTACCTTATAAGTCCGCATCAGTGTTTTAGGACCTTGTATTCTAATAGCCTTATTTAGTGCTGGAGTTAAACCCCTTAGGAAGCAGTTGATAGCATTTTTGTTTGACAAGTTAACCTTAGTCAGAAGTTTATCAAATTCTGCCTGATACTCCCTTACACTACCAGTTTGTCTCAAGTTCTTTAGGCTTTCCATTGGATACTCAAATCCATCTCCAAACCTCTCATTTAAGGCTATGACATATTCAGTCCAAGTAAGATCCACTACAGAATTCCTGCACCTCATATATGCTCCATGCCAGGCTATGGCCTCATTATCAAAATGGATGGATACTACCTTAACCCTCTGCTCAAAAGGTACTTCATCCATGGAAAAAAACTGGTCGATTTTATATAACCAAGTCCTTAAATCTTGGCCTGAAAATCCAGGAAATTCAAGTCGAGAATACTTTGTAAAGTAATTACCATGTGAATTTGAGTTGTGATGACCTTCCTTGGGCCTTTCCTCTTGCTGCAGCTCCGTTGAACCAGCCCTTCCATTAGTGGATTCTGCTCAGTTTGGTTCTCTTCCTTTCCCTTTATGCGCCATTGATCCCAATGCTTCACGAATCTCTAACAATTCTTTATTAGTCTGTTGATTTTTTGCATTCATATTCAACATTCCTTCCATTAACTGCTGCAGCTGATCTTGAATTTGTGTCAGTTTATCATCCATTTCTTCCCCAGATTTATCTTGACCTTTACTTCTCACTATTATCTTTCCAAGAACCTACAAACTTTGATACCAATTGATGCACTAGGAATTCGCAACTGAAAATTGTTAATCTAGGAGCTATGCTCGAAGAAGATGATAGCTAATTCAGGGATTAATCCGAGAATTGAAGCTAAAAATAAATTATAGAGAGAACATAGAAGAGAGAAACTTGAGATATTATTCATGAACGAATGCTTACACCAGTGATGCTTGGTTTTATAGCTAACAATGCCACTTGACAGCTGTAACTTACTCTCTAACCGATTAAGTACCCATGTGACTTGAACTACAGTAATAACTGCAATGAACAGTAAAAACAAAATTTTGAATTCTTCTAACTACTTCTAACTAATTTGTTGATTCTAGCTGTGCTTCACTTCATTTTCAGTTCCCCAACTTGTATCAGTGCAAGTTAGCAAACGTTACTTAACCTACGACAAGAGCGTTTATTTGAAATAATGATTAATTGATAGAATCATGTTTCGGCCTTAAGCTTATTTGGCCAATTAGTGCAAGTAAAAACAAAGATAGATAGAAGAGAGTTTTTTCTCTTCATATAGCATTTGCCAACTGAAAGGTCAACACAATAAAAAAATTGCCTACAAATAGTTTATTATACTCTATCCCAAATTATCCATCCCAAATTTTCTAATTTAATGTCCCATTTTACTTGTCTTTCTTCATTAATCAAGAAGAGACAAAAAAAGTTTTTCATTTTTTACCCTTTGCATTAATTGTTTTTTCTTCAAATAAAAATGTAAACATCATTTAATAGGGGTACTATGGTAAACTAGGCATGTTATTAATTATTTTTCTTAATCAATGTGCATCTCAATTTGAGACGAGCAATTTGGGACGGTGGGAGTACAACACAACATTCAACAACCGCAGATTTGCAATATAATTACGTATTCGACAGAACTCAATAATTTAATTTTAGCACATCTTGTATTGTGTTAAAAATCCAATTAATATGAACAAGTAACAAATCTCAGATCCAAAAGTGTTAAGTCCTAGAGTTCAAAACTCAAAAACTATAAACTTAAAATCCTCGCTTGACCTTCAAAACCATCGATGCTTATAATCTAGTGGTTAAATATGTGTGAGTTCACATCTCACTAGTGCTAAGAGGCCAGGACATCATGTTGACAATGTGGAGTGCCCTTTAACTTTTGTGCTTTACACAACAACAGCAATTAGGTGCACTTTTGTGTAGAACCATCCAAGACTTCCAGGTACATATTTCCGTAGTTTACTATAAATTTGTTCAATCTAGCTAGGCCCTAGGCCCAGCTGAAACCCAAAAAAATTTAGGAAAAATTTTAAAAATAGCAACTATAGAGTCTTAATTATAAATTTTATAGCAATAGTTTCATAATTACGAAAAATAACAAATTGTATTTTGTATTTAAGTAAACTGTTGTTATACAAATACATATACAACAAGATTTATTGTCCTTGTTTTACTTAAATTAGTTGAGTTAAATAAGGAATAATTATCATCTAATTAAATTTCCATAAGTTACTCTTATTTATATTAGTAGATTCCTTTTCCAAATCAAAATCAAATATGAAAATTATTATTTCCATAATCTTCAAAATTTCAAAATATCATTCTCTTATATCTCTAGCTATTTATTTTTTTATTTTTTTTATTTTTTTTCTTTCCACTTTATTTTCTCTCTTCTACTTCTCCTCTTTTTTTTTTCCTTTTTCCTTTTTCCTTTTTTATTTATTTTTTCTTTTTTCGTTTTTTTTTCTTTTCTAATATTTTTTTCATTTTCTTCTTCTTTTTTTCATTTTTTTCGTTTTTATTTTTACACTTCTATTTCTAGTTTCTATTTCTCTTTCTTCTTCTTTTTCCTTTTTCATTTCTTTTTTTTTTTTGAATTTTTATTTTTTGTTTTTATGTTTTTTGTTTTTGTATTATTTTTTACTCTTCTATCTTTATCTTTTATTTTTAAAAGACAAATGTCTATATGATATATACATATTCAAAAAATATACAAAATAAATAGACATACATATCTTCATATGTATTTACGGTAAAAAATCAGGCATATATATATATATCTGCAGATGTATTTACAGAAATACATATCTGACTCATGTATATATAAACATATATGACGCAAAATCTCTATAATAAAATGACAATTATATACATATACATAAGGTAATAAAAAATACATGATAGATATCTTAAACGGTAAAATAAAACAAATAAGTACATATGTTACCCTCTAAAACGACATAGTATGTACAGTTCAAAGACAAATCCAACACCTTATAAAATACATATAGCTCTACATATGTATTTACAGAATACATACTTGATCCATATGTATATTCTTATTTTATACGAGTTACTTTTGTATTTCGCAAATACATATGAAGATATATAGTATAGTTATGTTTGTTACTGTTTAATATGAATATGATATGTATATCGTAAATACATATGTATGTTTTGTACCGTAAATACATATCCAAATCTGTATGGCTATGTATTTTATATGTTTTTTGAATATGTGTGTGATATACATATTTGTCTTTTCAAAATAAAAGTTAGAGATAGAAAAGTAAAAAAGGAAAAAAAAAAAAAAAAAAAAAAAAAAAAAAAAAAAAAA
>NC_061120.1:9586607-9586943 GCF_002878395.1 Capsicum annuum | reverse complement strand
AAGTGGAAATGAAAAAAAAAATCAAAATAAAAAAATAAAATGATAAATAAATAAGATGAAAAAAAACTAACAAGAAAAAAAAAGATAAATAAAAGTTAGAGATAGAAAAGTAAAAAAGGAAAAAAAAAATTGAAAAAAAGAGAAGTGAAAAAGAAAAAAAAAAAGGAAGAAAGAGAAATAGAAGTGTAAAAATAAAAGAAAAAAAGAAACAAAATAAAATAAAAAGAAGAAGAAAACGAAAATAGAAAAAGAAAAAAAGATATGAAAAGGAAAAAAAAAAAAGAAAACGAAAAAGGAAAGAAAAAAAGAGAAATAGAAGAGAGAAAATAAAGTGGA
>NC_061120.1:9575475-9583607 GCF_002878395.1 Capsicum annuum | reverse complement strand
AGGTAAAAGATATGATTATATTTGGGGGAGGTGAAATAGTGGAGTAAAATAGGAAAATGTAAAGTAGTGAGAGTAAAACATGCACTTGCCTAGTTAATGAGTAAAATAATGTTACTTTTGTTATAAACTGTAATTTTACAAAAGTGTTGCTATTTATTATAATTATAGTTTTAAGTATGCGATTTTCTGTAATTTTTCCAAAAATTTAAACTTGATTTGGTGGGGTGCACCAGGCCAAGGCTGTTGTGTTACACCTAAGCGACGCATGAAGGTCCAAGTAGCAAGCTAACTCTAAAGGACCTTCCCCCATAAAAAAATGAGCTAACATCGTGTGAACCAATGGTTCACATATCAGATAGTCAGATAGTAAACTGATAAGAACATATACTTCACTTGATCTTAGCCGAAAGGCCGTTAAAGTTATGTTTCATTTCACTCATGACCTCGTATTTTATATTGCCTCTCAACTATCGACTTTCTGTTTATTATACAACAGAACCTTCAACATGATTTAGATGGGTTATCAGCGTTCAAATCAGCACGTATAGTCTAGACTCTAGTGATACTAGTGAGTTTTAAACAAAAGTAGGTGTGAGTTCAATTCTCACTGTCTTGGTCCATCTTGTTAATTGATACCAAATTTCACTTGAGTTGCATAACATAGCAAACACACATTGCAGAAACTAAAACTCAAGCATTTTGATGATTTTCGATAGTCATACAACTATGTTATTGTAGTTTGCAAAAATAGTTTGTGATTTTAAGGATTAACACAACACTAGTATAGCCAAAGGCCAGGACACCCACTATGTATGTACTTGAGAAGTCACATTAACAAAAAGCTTATCCAAGGCTAAGATGTGAGAAGAAACAATGAAAGAATACAACTGGCAAAAGTTCAAAACTCCGCGAATTCGCTCCCTGAATGTTTAGTTTACATCGCTGCATTAACCGTTGATTTTGCGACCTCTTTCTTCATCTCCGCGGCTTTGCCACTCCCTCGGAAATATGTGAACACTTGCTGCATATTGCAGATCATGAAAGGTGTTAGGTAAGAGCAGAGGCAATTAAAAGCCTACATGCTAATGCTATGTGTTCAACTAAATCCACTATTTTCTACGTGGAGCATGTAAAAAAAAAATGTGAATAACCACTTAGAATATGAAAACTAACTTTTTTGGGTTTTCTTTTTCTATTGATTTTTTTGACATATAAGCAGCAAGTGAATATCAAGCATATCGTCTGTAAGATCCGAGTATGCACGAGACACAACCAATAAGAAGTGTGTCTATCTGACGGTTGGTATCAACTTTTGGTGTCTATCTATGCATTTTGCCAACATTAAAATACTGGATCGGCCTCTCGGTAAGACCGATACTAGAAGCAATGACAAAGGGACAAATAACTAAACCTGAATAACCCATATGCTGATCACTGCTTCAAGAGAGAAGAGTCCAGCGCCAACGAAGTAGAGTATCTGCAAGTAAAACCAAGTTTTAATAAGTCTAACATGGTTAGAGTTTCTTGATTTCCGCGATTTCACATTCATTTGAGCATATCGAATACAGAAGAAGAGATTTTAGAAAGTCCAATATAACCTTACCCCGACTACCGTAGTCAAGCCTATAATATCAATTGCAATCAAGAAACCACTGTTGAACCAAAGATTGTAAAAAAGAGTTGTCATATTATGTGAAATAGAAAAGACCAAAAAAGTCGACAAGCTGCCCTGACACCATGGTTATAGAAATAAGACAAGAAAAACACCCAAACTAATATAGTTTTCATAGCAAAGAATTCATTTTAACCGCGATTGTTGCCCAAACCAAGAAAAGCAAGAAAACTTACGCCATGGAACGGTCCCTGAAGACAAACGGAGGTGCCACCGCAGCTAAGACACAGAATACAATGTGAATCTACAATATAAGAAGAGGAATCAGAGTTGTCCAACTCTCAACTGGAAAAAAAAAAGAGATGAAAAAAGACGGGGAATGTGTGTTTGTTCACCGCATAACTTAAGAAAAACCACCCAAAATTTAGCGCGCTATCAGTCCTGTAAACAGAATGGATGTCAGAAAATCGTCTTCAACAGGTAGAAGAGCACTACAAAGTTATAAGAAAACAACAACATAGTACCTCATTGCACGATAAAGAGGACGATACCACAAAGAGTAGGCTGCTGGAATACCAAGCAAGTAGAGAAGAGATAAAAAGAAAGCGCCTACGTCTATAAAAAGATACAAAAATGGTTGTTAGATGGTTAATTTATGCTTGAAGGATTAAATAGAATTGTAAGATTTAGTTTAGCAGCAACCTCCTGCTTTGAACCAAACACCGGCGGTTGCTATAATGTTCCATATAATACAACCCGCCAAGCCTGTAATGCACAATGTCCGAAGTTAAAGTTAATTGTCTGGTTCAACAATCGAAGAAACATCAAAGCTCGTCCTAAATCATTCTATGAAAATAGATACTCTTGATTGAAAACCTTTTCAACATGGTATCAGAGCAGACAAAGGTCTTTTATCAAAAAGAATTTTCACGCTCTTGATTAAATAAAAAGAAAAAAAAGAAAATCAAGCCAACACATGAGGGGGCGTGTTGAAAATATCACTGATTAAATTGACGTACCCAACAATGTAGTGAATGCAACATACTGAATCTTTTGTAAATGGATTGGAATTTCATTCGCAATATCATGATGAATGATGGGGAGGAATGGCGGCCAATTACGCTTCTCTAAGACAACACCAGCTGCCAGAAGAACAAGGGAAAATCAGAAATAAAATACATTATTCGGCGAATAAACTTTGAATTATTAGTTCAAGAGCGCGCAAAGACGTATTAATGTACAGTGGAGAAAATATACCTCCTGCTAAAGCTTCTTCTCTCCTTTTCACTTCCTATAAGAAACCAAAACAACAGAGAATTGTTAGTAGATAAAATGCCTATAACAACAACATCAACACGCCCAGTGTAGTCCACACAAGTGGGATTTGGGAAGGGTAGTGTGTATGCAAACTGTCCCCTACCTTGGGAGGTAGAGAGACTCCTTTCAGTTGACCTCGGCTCAAGAAAATAGCACGAGAGTATATAAAATGCCTAAATTACAACATTTGATGGAAAATTAATCCATCACAGATTCGACTTTATGAGATTTGTAACATGCTGGCCTTCACAAATTCACGCATCACAAAATTTTTAACTGAATTGTCCGTCACAAAATTTAGTTTGCATTGATGAATTCCATGATAAAATCGGCACAAATCCATTAAAGTTTGTATTTTTCTTATAGTGGAATAGTAGCTCCACAAGCTAGAGAACCACAGTTAATACTGGAGTCAAAAGAAGCCACTCAACGATTGAAATATATTCGAAGAAATTTGAACTCGAATTGTTTACTTAATGGAAGATAAGCAAAGTCATAACTTGAAATTCTCATAAACCATGTTGTTTGGTCTCTCCAAAAATGTTGTTGCACCAGTGTCGGATCTCAAAACATGTGCTTTTGGAGAATCCGACAAGCAACTGTCATCATTTTTGAAGAACCCGAGCAACATAGACATACCTGTTCTCTTCTTATTAGATCAGCCTCTCTAACTTGTAGTTCCTTCTCTTTCTTCTTCAGATCCTGAATATTGATGCAAGTAAAAGGATCATTCGACCACAGTCTCCAATGAACACAAATTTACTTTGTTCATTGGCAAGTAAAATGTAGAGAGTTCAAAATTATCAACTTATTTGTCTCACCTTTGAACTATCAAGAGGAATATTGACTGTTGGACCACGCGCAGCGCCTCCATTCTGAACATTTTAGAAAGTAAATAATGCATTAGTTAAGGTATCTATATTATCATTAGTTGGTGTAAAATAGAGAATTGAACATACATTAATCCTCAAAGGAGGTGAAAGTTGAAGAAAACAGAGACATCACAATGAAGCATGTATCTCACATGTATTGACCTAAATTTAGGGCCAATGTGAATCATGAGGAAGCTAGTTCAATGAAATTATAGTAAGTCCTAAAAATTGGCAGCACGGTGTACAAAGCATCAGCATTCACACAATATCTGAATAAGGGTCGCACCCTAAGGATGTAATGTAGGCAGCTACCTTGACACACGCATCAACGGACCAACTACAAGGCCACGCTAGCGCCTCGTGAGAAAGTTGATTTTGATCTTTGTTCCACGTAAAAATGTCGCATGTTCAAATGTTGTCATCCCTACCTAATCTCCTCCTAATGCCAATTACAATGCATTCATCAATATCGATTCAAATTGGAAAACAGATTTTCAAAAAAAAAAAAAAAAAAAAAAGGTTTTCCCCTAGTGTTCGGCACCTATTTCAAGGCATCAACTAATCCAGAATCGCATTGTGTAAACATTAAAGGGGATGTCACGCAGTTTTTTTTTTTTTTTTTTGCTTTGTTTTGGGTAAGAAACTTCAATGGGGTCAAATGCTATCAACCCTACCTATTCTCCTCTATTTAGTAACAAGGAATTCATCCATATCAATTCAAATTAGACATACATATTTTTCCGCCTGGTGTTTGGTACCTTTTTTGGGGTATCAACTAATCCAGAATCACACTACGTAACCATTTATTGGGAAATGCTTCCTACCAATATTTTCTCTTTTCTCAAGGCTCGAACTCGAGAGGTTTTCGAACAAAAATAATTCAAACCCAATATTCTTTATGGGCAATTACATTGTTTCTAAAATGTCAAAGAAGGCAACTAAAAGCACCCAAGGGTATGACCTATTGTTCAATGAAGTTGGGGTGCGTCATGAGGTCACACATTCAATATCCAAGAGAGACAAGCATTAGGCGGTTTCTTTCCATCTATTCTAGCCTTGGTGGACAGAGTTACCTGGTGGTACCTATTACTGGTGGAAGGTGAGTTATCCTGTGGAATTAGTCGAGGTGCGCAAAAGCTGGTTCGGACACCACGATTATAAAAAAAAGGCAACCAAAAAAAATAAAATGAAACTACACCACCAACATAAAACAATACTTTTCTCTAAACTCGAAATCAAAACTACTACATTGCAGCAAAAAAAAAAAAAAAAGAAATCAAAACTACAACAATGTACTAAATTACATGCAAAAAAAAGGACAAAAAATTCAAGAATATGGATTATGTGTGTATATGTACCACAAATGCATTCATGCAAAAGGATTTTTTTCTATTCTCAATGCTCGAACCCGATAGATTTTCAAACTCAATATTCTCTATGGAAAATTATATTGTTTCTAACACAAACAAAAAGAAAAATGGGAACCAACCCACCAACATAAACACATTTTTTTCTCTAAACTAGAAATCAAAACTACACAATGTATCAAATAACAAGTAAAAAACAAAAATCAAGAACAAGCATATAGCTTATGTGAATATATGTACCACAAATGCATTCACATTAGCTTCTTCAACAATAGTATTTTTTCTATTCTCAACGCTCGAACCCAGACATTTTCGAACTCAATATTCTCTATGGACAATTATATTGTTTCTAACACAAACAAAAACAAAAAAGGAAACCACCCCAACAACATAAACACATTTTTTTCTCTAAACTAGAAATCAGAACTACAAAAATGTATCAATAACATGAAAAAACAAAACAAAACATTCAAGAACAAGAATATAGATTATGTGAATATATATATGTACCGCGAATGGATTCACGTTAGCTTCTTCTGCAAAAGGATTTTCATTATAACGACCAGCCATTTTATTTTTTTCCAATAATCAGAAACTCTATGCTTCCACAAGCAACCCAAAAACAAACCAAAAAAAATGCAACAGATATATATAAAATAGTTTTATATATATCCGTAGTATGTAAGGTTTAAATTGGGAGAGTGGAAAATGTGCATTGATCACACAATGCACACTTTATTATTGAATTAAATTAACAGTCATTAGTGAACTATTTTTTTTTTCTTTATAATTTTCTGTTATATATTTTTCGTTTATCATTCATTTGTTTTTTTGGCCTGTTTTTTCGCATGAGAAATTGGTGGAATTTATGTATGGAAAAGAATGTAAGAAGGTATTTGCGGATGTTCAAAGGTAGAAATCTAGTTGAGGTGTGTAAAACTCATCTAATACTAAGGTCTCTTTCTTTTTTTTTTTGAAAAAAAAAAAATAGAATCTGTGAATCTGTCTTTATGTATGAGATTATTGAACAAACAACACAAATCCCGACAGTTTGGAGTTTAGTTATAGAAAATTCGACATTTTGTATAATTACTAAAAATCTCAATTTTGGGTCTATCGAGATACATAATCAACACCAGATACATCCAAGATACATTTTTCCTTTGTAAAGATACATAATTAGCTTCTGATACATTTTCTTCGATTATGGGTCTGTCGAGATACATAATACATCCAATGAAAATATATTTTTCCTTTGTAAAGAAACATAACTAACTTTCGGTACATTTTTTCCGATTTCGGGTCTATCGAAACACATAATTAGCTCCCGATACGTCTAACGAAGATACATAATTAGTTAGAATTTTTGTAATTACTTTGTAAGGGTGAGAATTTATGTAAATATGATAAGTTAAGGTGTATGTTTACCTTTTTTTTTTTCGAGATTATTATCCCTTCCATCTCCACAAAAGATGACTAGATTAGCCCATGAAATTATAACTCGCCCAACCTATTTTCTCAATGACTTGTTTGCTCTAATAGGCATTGTATCATTAATCATTCAAATCTTATTTAGTCTTAAATTATTAAGACGTTCACTTTAAAAGATTCATGTAAAGGTGATCTTTTACCATCTCTTATTTTATCTATATAACTAGAAAATTTTCACTATCGATCACCATTATCAATCACCTCTATCATTGATCAATTAGCCATTGGCATTATCTATCATCATCACCAATCACCTCTATCTCTAGTTTTTACTAACAATCATCGCTCGACCATCACCACCAATCACATCTACCATCAACCACCTATCTCCGCTACCAATCACCTCTGTCACTAACCTTCGTTGCACACAATCATCAACACTAACTACTACCCGATAACTCTCAACTAATACATATTTCAAAAATACTTGAATTAAATCTTAAACACCACAAGAACACCTAAAATATATGGACATATAAATAAAATGGAAGGTTAATTAGGAACTATAGTTGAAAAAAATAGAGAAAATGATTAGAAATACATTTAAACTATCACTTTGTTGTGAGTTTCACACCTCAACTATAAGTTGTTCTTTTTACTATCTGAATGATCACCTATTGGTGTATTTTTCTACCTGAACTATCATCATCTATGTATTGAAACATGTTGGGTTCTAAGTGAAATATGAATGAAAAATGGAGGGAAAAAATGAAGGGGTATGTGAAATTTGTGTTCACTTTATAAAAGGTGTGTTCTCCTACATTGATGGGAGAAAGAAAAAATATTGTGCTTAAGCTTAGAAGCTCTTCTTCATGTGGATAGTGAGGCAAGAAGAAGACAAGCCTTGCGCCGCTGTCGTCATCGCTTGCTCGACTTCGAATCTGTCAAATGATGGAACGATTATCCTTTTGGACAAAATTCATTTGAAACTTGAGAGTTGATGAATTTTTATCCAAAAAATTCAATACGAATATTTTCTCCATTTGTAAGTGCACACTAGCTAGCATGTGCGGACGCATGTCACAGTGCCCCTCGAAAGGATGCGACCCTTCAAAACACTAATTAAAAAATGAAATTAGGACGTGTGGATGCACTTGGCTATCTGTGGACGCAGATGCCAGCACATATTGCATCGCAGGTTGGACAAAATATTTTGTTTAGTGAAAATCCCGACAGTGTGAGTTTTTATGAACCATTGCTTCTTTTATAGGCACCACCTCTTGGCTATAAATACCTAATTTTCCTCAGGTGCAGGCACAAAAATTTGAATTGGAAAAAAACTCTTTTTCTTCCTAAAAACTCAAGTGTGATTTATAAATCGTTGAGTGAGTTCGAAGTTTGATAGAATTTTCCGTACCGCTATTATGTTAATGTGAATCATTTTATCCAGGGAGCATATATTCCATAACCTCGGGTACTTGAGGAAACTAATTTCCCTAAGGACACACCATGAATTTGGTGGACTTGAATCTT
>NC_061120.1:9563101-9572475 GCF_002878395.1 Capsicum annuum | reverse complement strand
ACTAATTTCCCTAAGGACACACCATGAATTTGGTGGACTTGAATCTTTCTATTTTCATCTCTTTCTAAACGTTTAGTTTGTATCTTTTAAGGTTGTTCATAAGTTATTTGAAACAATGGTTTGAAGTTCTTATTGAAAAAATACAGATTTTGTTTAGTGTACCTTGAAAACAACAATAATAAGGAAATTACTTATATATTTGTATTTGATTTTTGGAGATTAACATCTTTTGGCTTCCTACTCTGTTTGAATTTGATACTGATTTGAAGATGTAAAACTTCATTAGGAGTCAAATTTTATTCAACTGACGATTTGAAGAATATAAAAACTTCATCTTTAAATTAAAAACATGTTGTTTAAAGTTTAAGACTTCATTGTCAGTGCTTGTAATATTAAATTGATTGTCTAATTGTGACAAAAATGGGAGAACCAAATGATAATATTATGCATTCTGCTTTTTCGGCAACGAATATTATTTCCTAAAGTCATACTACACCTTCAAAGACTGTGGCAGAAGTTCAGAATTTTTTCTGGTATTGACTTTGAGAGGTGGCAATAGAAGATGTTTTTCTATCTGACCACTCTAGTTTACAGAGGTGTATCGCTGAGAACGTTTCAACCTTATCGGATGACACTCTTGAAAAAGAGAATTTTTTTTCAATTGAGTGAAATAACTCAGACTTTTAATGAGGGGTAAATGGATATTAATGTTAATTAAGAGAATTTAAAAAGAATGGGTCACACTCACTCCCTTATTCAGTTTTCACAACTAAAGCAACGTGAGAAGTAGTATATTAGGGGTTTATTGATTCCTTTATATTAAAAGAAAACATGACCAACTTAGTGACAAAGATTTTTGGGGAGTTCATAGAGGGCAAAGGTTGTTTCTAAGTGAAAACCGTAGGTATGTAAAGTCACTTCTAATTTAAATTGATATGAGTTATGGTGGTAGTGTTGAAACACCCAGGGTTTTGGTTCTTAGAAATTTCTTGGGTTTTGGACTTCCTGGACATCAAACGACTCACCATACTATTTGTATGCTGAGGGTACGGGTCTGGTGACCAGTCGTATGTTGTCCAGTGTTGGGTGGTTGAGTTTCTGGAATGGGTACGAGTCGTATGGTGGGTGATGGGTCGTAGGGTTGGATTTTCCTTCACTTAATCTGAAGTTTAGTAACTTAACTTGGATCGGAGTACAATTGACTCACCATGAGTCGTGAGATAGGGTACGGGTGGTATAGTCCAACTTGTATGTTGGACAATGTCAACCCCTTTTAATTCTGCCTAAGGTACGAGTTAAGGGTACTTATCGTATGCTTAGGTACGATTGGGGCTTAGTGGTCGTATGTTGATCAATCTTGGGGGTCCAAGGGATGCCTAGGGTACGAGTGGTGGGTACCACTCATATGATTAGGTACGAGTGGTATGGTGGAGCCGTACCCTCCTACGAAAATTATATGCAGTTTAAGTTGGGGGTATTCTGGACATTTTTCCTTTTAACCTCTTAAGGCCCCTCGAATTATATCACTCTTGGGACATCATTTACCCTAATATTCTAATCTTAAACACTTAGAAACTCTCTTAAATTCTCTCAAGGCTCTTGGGTCAAGGAAGGATAGGGTTTCATCAATAGGATTAATTTGGGGACTTATAATAATGATTTCTCTCTATCATCTTCGTAATATAAGGCATGTTACTCCTCCCTTATTGTTAGTTTCAACTAAAAGCATATTTTATGTATTGTTTTCATGGCATAAATATTGTATGGTTTTGAGTTTTCAAATATATGCTGGGGTTTTTGGTTATAATGGTTGGTTATAGTTTTCCCATGTCTTTTACTTATGGTTTTCATATTATTATGGTGGTTTGAACATTTGGTTGCATGAGAATGGTTAATTGGTACTTGGTTTTAGCTTTGGAAATACTATGCCCCCAACATGTTTGATAAAATGCCTATGAGAATGTTTTTGGTTAAATTGTTGAACTTTCATTGGATTATGCATTGTATAACTGGTAATAGAACCCTAAATGGTTTAAATGGTTTGGAATGGTTTAATGGTAATGTCTTGGAGGTTATGGTTGGTCAAAATTAAAATTCTTGTGGGGTATAAAGAAATCCCCCAAGCAGGCATAATAATTATCACATATGGGGTACATGGGATTCCCCCAAGTCAACTTAATAATGTAATAAATGGGTACATGGGAATCTCTTCTTCTTAAAAATAATGGATAAGGATATTGTGTAAGACTCCGCAAGTTTTTTTTCTCCGTTGAAGCCTTTAGAGCATGATAAAGGAAATCTTATACTTAGAAATTTGGCTAAGTGTTGAAACTTGGTCATTTTCAAGACCTTAGAACTTTGAAGATTTTATTTCTGACCTTCCCGACCTTCGATAGTTGATACCTTAGCTAATTTATGATGCGGGAGGTCAATGGGTGTTCCTGGATAAGTTTTGAATTTTTGGACCACATTTAGACCTTGTTTGGCGTCCCAAGAGAGTGGACCAATGCGATCTTAGCGCGCCGCATCGTCCATCGCGTTGGTTGGATTTTTGTACAGGAATTGCAGTGAAAGTATTGAGGCTTGGCACGATTATGGTGCGACGCGTCGAGTTCGCGTCGAGGCCATCGATGCACCGCGTCTCCTATCGCGTCGATGCCCAGTTATTTCAGTCTTTAAAATCTGCATCCAAGGGAGCAATTTAGTCTTTTCCCTCACCCCTTATCAGTCATAACACGGGATTAAGGTTCCCAAATACCAAAATATAGCCTATTTCTCCCAAATTACTCAAGAACTCAACCTAGGGTTTCAATTCAAAGCTCAAGAGCACTCAAAATTCAACCGTGGCTTTTCAAAATTGATTCAAGATTCGGAATCTCCATTGCGAGAGCTACAAGAAGAATCCATCAATTGTACAAATAGCATTCCAAAAGAAAGAGTTCATTCAAATGTCATAATTCAAGGTATGTGGGGTTTGAACAAGAATACTCCTTTCGTTCTTGTGCCCAAAATTAGTTTTTTATTACGAAAGCTATTTGTTTTCTATATGTTTTCCTATGAAATTGAAGTTGAATATATACCCTATGTTGTTATTCATAAGATTATGACATTTTCAATTCCTTAGAAGTTGAATCTTATGAGTATGAGTGTATTTTCATGCGCATTGCTGAAATTTCCAGATTTTAATGTGATTTATGAATGATTATGTTATCAAGCATGCATTTTTAGATGTTTTATCATGATATCAATACATGGGTCTTTAGGCTCTATTTGAGATTGTTATTTTTTAGAAATTGTGGTGCTATAAGCACCCTAAGATCATTGAGAAAGATTTTGAGAAAAGATTTAACCTTTTGGTCACTATAGAATTGAAATCCACTTTTAGCTTGAGATTACATATTCTTTTGTTGGTTTCATTATAGACCATGAGATTATTTTAGAGGTGGATTTTCTTGAGATTTTGAGCATTTGATTGGGAGTAGTATTTAGCACCGAGTTGGTCATATTACTATGATTTCATACCTCAGAACTACGTGTCACCGTAGGTTGAGACATTTATTTTCACTGTATGTGGATAGTTGAGATAGTAATCACTGAGATAGATTGTTCTATTCCGATGGCAAGGGTAGAATAGCCCTAACCTTACGGGGGCTAGTTGTGGGACATCATGGATGCTCACATGGTGTACATGTTGGTTAGAAGAATCTCTCAAATAGAAGTTCCTCACTCTTAAAATAGTTTATTGAGATAAAGTATTTACTATGCAAAATGAGTTTCAGATTTCACCAAGGATACGTGATTTGAGAACAAGAAAAGAATACAGACTTTAGAACTGATTGTAATGGCTCATGAGATTCATATTTTATGTTTTACTATTCATTATTTTATATCTTCAGATTTCATATTATTCAAGCTATGTGAGCCATTTACATTCGATATGCATGATTTTATAAACTATGATGATGTTGTTTTACATATTGTATGCATCCCCATATGCTCAATACATCCTCAAAGTACTGATCCACATATATGTCTGTGTGCTACATTGTCTCATAATGTAGGTTCAGGTGGGCAGTCTCAGCAGCCAGTGATCTCCGAGTACCTTGTCTACATTTCCACAATGGTGAGTCCTCATGGTTTGAGGACCTATTTTTAGACTTTTAGTTATAATGCCTGTTGATTATGTTGATTTCAGTTTGAGTCAGTTGGGGATCTTTCCCAATGGCTCTCTAGTTTTTTAGTAGTAGAGGCTTTGTCAAACTAGTGGTTGAAGCTTTCCAGATTATTTCCAGTATTTGACATACAAATTATGTTTTTAGTTATTTAAATCTAGATTTGGTATAATATGCGAATATTGCTTGTTTTATTTATCCTAAAGTAAGTGTGAGAAGTAATACCAGACTCAAAGGGTTAGCTTAGGGATATTTGTAGCCTTAAGCACCGTGTCGCATCTCGGGATTAGATTTTGGGGTGTTAAATATTTCTTGCAAGCTATAGTCGGTATGACAAAACCACTACTTATAGCCTTGGTTAATAATAAATGAAATGGTGATTTGGTTGTATGGTAATGGTTTTAATTTGGTAATAATGGCGGGGTGTGATAGCTAACCGTTAAGGTGTGAATCCAATGGATGGACACTGGAAACTCATGTTTGCTGACATGAGGATTGGACATAGAAATATATATGATACTTATGGATTACAGGGGAATCCCCTAAGTACGATTGTATATATGTATCATGGAGAGAGAAGGGTACTCGAAAATTCCCTATTCCTATGGTATCTTCGGTTCGTATTGCTACATGCATCGGGGCCCGTTCAGGGGGTTACACTGGGTCCATATAGCCCGTGGGTTATTCTATGATGGTTAAGCTATACATATCCAAGTTAACTATTTTAAAGACATGCTAAACTCAATTCTCTTTCCCAATAGTGTTATATATGCATGTATGGTTGGTTTACTTGGTTTTAAAGATTGGCATTATTTTGTCCTTATCTTGAGTGCATGCAAGCGGTCACCCGCTAACCCGTCTTAGAGTGATTATATCCCCACGTGATGCAGGAACTAGCATTCTACTCTTCTGCTTAGTGATCAGATTTGGAATCAGATCTAAATTGAATTGGTGAACTTCCATATTTTGGAAGGCTCTATTTCAAGTCATAGATGTTTTTACATACTTTGGTTATTTCATAGACATTGGTTTTGTCTATGGTTGGGGGAATGTCCCAATCAGATATTGTTTTACTTTCAGTTAGAGGCTTTGTGGAACTACTATGGGTTGTTATTAGAGGTGGCGGCAGTGGTGTGGGGATGATACCATTTGACTATATTTATGATTGTTCCATCCTATTATGTTATGGACTCATACTTAGTTATTATTTTGGTTTTGGTATGGTTATTGGTTGGCATTGCTTGGATTGGTCACGGTTATAGACCTATTTCTGAGTATGGAATTGTAAGAAATGTTATCTTGTTATATGTTCGAAATTCATCTGAATTAGGGTATGCATTTTGGAGGTTGGGTTGTGTAATGGAGGTGGTCCCTAATCCTGATTAGACTCGTAGTTAGTTGTTCTTTTGGTTTTGGTATGGTTATTGGTTGGGTATTTGATAGTTGGGCTTGCTTGGGTTGATCACAGTTATGGACCTATCCAAGAGTCAGGAATTATAATAAATGCTATCTTGTTATATGTTTGGAATTCAGCTGACTTAGGGTATACATATTTAGAGGTTTGGTTGGGTAACGAGGGTGGTCCCCGATTCTGATTGGACTTGCGATGCCCATTAGGACAAGGTCTCGATTTGGGTTATGTCGAACTGGCATCAAAGCTTTAGGTGCATGGTCAATTGGGAATCTACAAAGTCGTGTTGAGTAGAGTCTCTTTTAAGGGTGTTTAGCGTGCCACACTCATAATGGAGAGGCTACAAGACATTTAAGAAATGTTTCTCTTCTTTGTGTTCTAATTTCAAGCTTGGAGTCTAAGTCCTAGAATCTCTTCTAATTCTAGTTGTTCGCTTTTCATATCATGCCTCGACGATCTGACATTTACGAAAACTTCTCTATCCCAGTTGGGGAAAATATTGATGGGACACGCTCTGCTCAAGGGATCCATAATTGGTCTAGGGGTCCAGTCCCTGATATTTTTAGAGTTCTATCAGTTCCTTCTAGTCCTCCTCAGGCTCCTCAGGTAAATGTGATGAATGTGAAGTTTTGTCAGTCGATTCAGGTGATTACTCAGTTGGTAGCTTCCTAGGCTGAGCATGGTGTATCTGGTATTGCATCTTCTTAGGACACAATGGTTGGCCAGTTCATGAGGTTAAATCTTTCAATTTTTACTGGTGTTAAGGTGGAAGAGGATCCTTAGGGTTTTATGGATGAGATAGAAAAGATCTTCAGGGTCATGCAGGCCACGAATGTGGAAAGGGTGAATTTTATTTCCTATCAGCTAAAGGATATGGTGTACCAATAGTACGAGATATGGGATCAGGCAAGGGGTGATGTTGACGAGTCATCTCTATGGGAGATTTTCTCTAATGCATTTCTTCTCTTCTTCTTTCCTCAAGAATTGAGGAAAGTGAAGGCAGAGGAATTTGTTAATCTGAAATAGGGAAAGATATCGGTCAAGAAGTATGCCTTGAAATTTCACGAGTTGTCTAGGTATGCTCTGGAATTAGTGTCGGATATGAGGGACAAGACAGAAAGTTCGCTTCAGTACTATCTTATGATTTAATCTTGAAAGCAAAACTGCATTGTTGATCAAGGACGTGGATATTTCTAGGTTGGTTGTTCATATACAATAGGTGAGGGAGGAAAAGAGAAAGCAAGCTGATGTAGGTGAAAGTCAAGGTAAGAAATTCAGGTTCTCTGAGCAGGGTGGACAATAACAAAGTGGTCGGGATGGCCGTAAATGGCCAAAGAAAAGTGGGGGAGTTCTGGTTCTTTCTCCACAGCTAATACTCCTTACCCGAAGCAGTCAAGTGATAGGCATCAGCAGGGTGGCGATAACTTTAGGGCACAGGGTGCCCAATCTCATACTAGTGGGGCTTAGTCGGCCTCATCATGTCCTTTTTATAGGTTCTGTGGTCGGCTATATCGGGGCTTCTATAATGAGAGAGGACAGGTATTTCAAATGTGGCCAGCCAGGCCATATGCTTAGAAACTGTCTAGTTGGTAAGGTTGCTTCGGGGTCAAACAAGGTTTCGGTTGCCTCTTCATCAACTCTTGTACCCAGGGGTGCTGCTTCTGCATATATTTCTGCTTCTAGTGCCGACACAGGTTGAAATAGGTTATATGTTCTTATGTCCAAATAGGAGTTTGAGGCATGGCCTGATGTCATGACTGGTATGTTATAACTTTTTCCTCATGATGTGCATTGTTTACTTGATTCGAGGTCCACTCTCTCTTATGTGACCCTATTTGTGGCTGTGTATTTGGGTTTTAATTCCGAGATTATTTTGGATTCTTTTTCTATTTCTACCCTGATAGATGACTCTGTGGTTGCTAAAAGAGTCTATAGGGTGTGTGGTATCTGTTGGTAGTAAAGATACTTTAGTGGATTTATTTGAACTAGACATGGTGGAATTTGATGTCATTCTGGGGATGGATTGATTACACTCGTGCTATGTGTCCTTAGATTGTCGGACCTGTAAGGTTGTCTTTAAGCTCCCTGGTGAATCGATTATTGAGTGAAGGGTGGTTCCCTAAATTCTAAGGAGAGGTTTATATCATATCTTAGAGTTCGAAGGTTAATCTCTAAAGGATGTTTCTATCATTTGGTCTGGGTTAAAGGCTCTAACTCGAAAGGTCCTTTTTTCTATTCGGTTTCGATGGTGAATGAGTTTCCTGAGGTCTTTCTGGATGGTATTCCTGGTGTTCCTTCGGATAGGGAGATTGAGTTTGGGATTCATTTGGTTCTAGACACTCGTCCAATATCTATTCCCCCTTATAGAATGGCTCCGGATGAGTTGAGGGAACTCAAGGAGCAACTTAAGGATCTTTTGGATAAGGGTTTCATCCATCCTAGTGTGTCCCCGCGGTGTGCACCAGTGTTATTCGTGCATAAAAAAGATGACTCCCTTCAAATATGTATTGACTATCGGTAGTTGAATGAGGTGATGGTTAAGAACAAGTATCCTCTTCCAAGGATAGATGACTTGTTTGATCAATTGTAAAGTGCCAAATTCTTTCCAAAGATAGATCCGCAGTCTGGGTATCATCATCTTAAGATTAGGGAGGTGGATATTCCTAAGATGGTATTCCGTACCCGATATGGGCACTTTGATCTCTAGGTTAAGTCATTGTGTTTGACCAATACCCCGGGGGTATTCATTGACTTGATGAAGAAGGTCTTTCATCAGTTTCTAGATCTGTTTGTTATTGTGTTTATAGATGACATTTTGGTGTACTTTTAGAGTGAGGTGGATCATGCCAATCACCTCCGTGTCCCTTAAAAGGGAAGCAATTGTATGCCAAATTCTAAATGTGAATTTTGGTTGAACGTTGTCACTTTTCTTGGTCATATTATTTCTAGTGAGGGGATCATGGTGGATCCACAAAAGGTGGCGGTGGTTAAGAGGTGTCCTAGACCCACGACTCCAATCGACATTGGAGCTTCTTGGGTTTGGCCAGGTATTATAGGAGGTTTGCAGAAAGTTTTTTATTGATAGCTGCCCATTGACTAAGTTGACTCAGGAGAAGGTAAAGTTCTCTTGGTCAGATGCTTATGAGGGTAGTTTCGAGAAACTGAAGGATAAGCTAACTTTGGCTCCAATTTTGACCTTTCCTGAAAGCACTGAGGGGTTTGTGGTTTACTATATCATCCCAAATGGAACTTGGTTGTGTTCTGATGTAACATGGTAAGGTGATTGCCAATACTTCTAGGCAGTTGAAGGTGCATGGGAGAAATTATCAAACTCATGATCTGGAATTGTTAGTTATGGTGTTTGCATTAAAAATTTGGTGGCACAATTTATATGGAGTGCACCTGGACATATGTTGTCATCATAAGAGGATAAAGTATGTGTTTACTCATGTCACGACCCGAGACTATCCCCTAGTCGTAACATGGTGCTTAGAACCACAAGTGATCCCAAGCTAACCCATGAACAGGCATGAAACTTGAGCAACTGATTTAGAATAAATAAAATAGCTAAATTTGTTGTGTGGAAATATAATCATGACATAATCTGGATAAATAAAATACTGATAAAGTTTACAACCTGATAAAACTGAAGAGAGAATTGGAATTTACATTTCATGACCCTGACTAACTATCTATGAAGCCTCTACTATACTGACTATAGATAACAGGGACATGCCTCCAACTACCACTAATCAATATATATGAATAATAAAAAAAGAGAAAAGACATCA
>NC_061120.1:9562214-9563001 GCF_002878395.1 Capsicum annuum | reverse complement strand
TGTCGCCAAAACTTACTTTAGACCCTAAACTAATCGGGCAATTATTTACCCCCCTTAAGAACTTTCAAGTGAATTAATTTCACCCTCAACGACTGACGTGGCCAAAAAAAAAAAGTGAGTGAAATTTTTTTTTTATAAAAAAGGGCCCACTTTATTTTATATATATATATATATATATATAATTAAAAAAAATCAAGAACCCAACTTTATCTTCTTCTTCGTCACTCCCCTTCCCCACCCTTACCTCTCAATACCACATTTCTTAATCTTCTTCGTACCCCCCATCCCATTTCTTCATCTTTTTCGTAACCCCTTCCCTGCCAAGTCCCAGTTAATCCAAAACTTCATCTTTAGACAACCAAAAAGGGTTTAAAATTGATGAACAAGTTTAGTTCTTGGCCAAGAATTTCATGTCATGCGAATACCATCATGTCATTTTTGAATTTGGGACTATTTGTGCCATTTCTGTAGATATTTTTGCATAAAAGATTGAGAATTTGAAAGTTTTGGGATATTGAGTTTTGGTCAATGTGAAAGAATTTGGATTTGAGATTTTGTGTATTGATGTGTTTTTGTGATCATGTACTTGTATTTAGTCTATTGTTGGATTTTCTCAAGTTAATTCAAGTCAATTTTTCATTTGATGAAGAAAAAAACTCATTGAAAAGCTTGCAACAATAGAGAAAGGAAGAGACGGAAAGGGATGATATGCGAACTTGAATTGGCAGAGTAGAAGTTTTTGTTCGCCAAGGGGTGATATGCATTATGGGTATTTAGCCAGTGATAG
>NC_061120.1:9523069-9559214 GCF_002878395.1 Capsicum annuum | reverse complement strand
ATCTTGATGTTTATGATTTTGAAAGATGAATTTACATGTGTGGTGAAATAAAGCATGAATCTTGAACGATATTTATCATGATTTTGATATTTGGGTCGTGAATCCCCATTGGAAATTGTGTTTTTTTTTTGAGAAAGTGTGTGTTATAAGCACGTTGATGTTGAATATTTGAGATATTTTGAATGTTTTGACCTTTTGGTCTTAATGGAGTTGTTTTGAACTCGAGTGTGAAAGAAATCTACAACGTGGTTGATTTTGATAGATGGGAAGCATGATGGCTCCCTATGTATATTTATATATTACTGAAATTGTTTTATTGTGGATTGTCTTTGAAATGATCTGAGCTAAGTTTGGGAGAAATCTTTAGCACCGAGTGGGATGTATAAAGCGACCTTACTTCCCTAGAACTACGTGCCCCCGTAGAAGTGAGCCTGAGGCTAATTTATATAGTGATCACTTGTTTGTGTGGATTTGACCACTCCGATGGCAAGGATAGGATGGCTCTCCCCAACGTGGGTTGTACGTTGGACTCCATGTAGCTCACATGGTTTATGTCGGTTATAGGATCTCCCAGTGTGTGTGTATTTCCTTGTGTGTATGCTGAATGGTGAAGTAATTTGAAAGTGTAATTGTGAAAGTTATTCTTTCGAAAGATTTAAATGATATTTACATTATGAGAACTGATATTCTTGATGAACTGAAAGTGATGGACAAATTATATGATGACTCACATGTGTTATTGTACTTATTTCATCCTCTCACGATTATGATGATTTTCTTCGGACTATGTGAGTCTTTCATACATCCTACATATTTCTTATAAATATTTATGATGATGATGTCTATACAACTGCATACACCCCCATATACTCGTTTTCTTTCCATGGTACTGACCCACATCTTTGGATATGGGCTATATTTTCTCAGAATGTAGGTTCAGGTGCTCAGTTCCAGGATCGACAGTGATTCTTCGGGTACGTTGTTCTACATCTTCTGTTGTGGAGAGTCCTCATGTTCCGAGGACGTGATGTCTGATGTTGTTTCAGTGGAATTGTTTACATTTGATAACTGAGTATGAGTCAGTTGGGGCATGTCTCAATGGCTCGCTGGTTTTATTGATTTTCTTAGAGACTTTTCAGACTAGTATAGATATTGGGAGTTGACTAATAAGTCGTATTTTGTTATCTTTTTGAAATTCTTTTATTCTTGGATGATGATTACTCTGTTGATATTTGAGGGTTATTTATGGAAACGCCATTGATTTGTATTGAACTGAATGAAAATGGCTCAAAGGGTTAACTTGGGGCTACTCGTAGCCTCAAGCACCGTGTAACGCTCTGGGACCCGTTTTTTGGCTCCCATAAGGGAGTAATGCGGTTCAGGAAGAAAGGAAAGATCAATTCCCAGTATATTGGTCCTTATGATGTTTTGAGGAGGGTTGGTAACATGGTGTATAAATTGGATTTGTCTTTTAGTTTGAGCTCCATTCATCCAGTATTTCATGTCTCTATGTTAAAAAAGTGTATAGGTGATCCTTCATAGGTTGTTTCATTAGAGGGATTTGGTATCTCAGATTCTCTGTTTCATGAGGAGGTCCGAATTGTGATCTTAGATCGATAGGTTCATCAATTACATACCAAGGATGTAGCTTTGGTTAAGGTTCTATGACGGAACCATAAGGTGGAAGAAGCTACTTGCAAAGCGGAAAAGGACATGAAGTCAAAGTATTCGGATTTGTTTTCTGCTCTAGATATTCATGCAAAAGGTATATGTTCTTGATCACATCTTTGTTTTGTAACTTGGTTAAAGGAAGGTTGATTTCCTTGAATCTTTATTTTCTAACTTAGTTAAAGGTTTGAATGGTTATTTGAGGGTGTAATTCATGCTTGTACTACCTTGTCTGTTATTTGGACGAATGATCTGAGTGGGGAGACTGAAACACCCTGGGTTTTGGTCTATAGAAATTTCTTGGGTTTTAGACTTTCTTGACATCATACAACTCACCATACTATTCGTATGGTGAGGGTACGGGTCAGGTGACCCAGTCATATATTGTCCAATATTAAGTGGTGTTGGGTGGTTGAGTTTCTTAAATTAGTACGACTTGGGGAGGTACGAGTCTTGTGGTGGCTGACGGGTCGTAGGGTTGAGTTTTTCTTCACTTAATCTAAAGTTTAGTAACTTAACTTGGATCTGAGTATGAGTGGATCACCATGAGTCGTGAGATAAGGTACGAGTGGTATAGTCCAACTCGTATGTCGGACAGTTTCAACCCCTATTGATTCTACCTAAGGTACGGGTTAAGGGTACTTGTCGTATGCTTGGTTATAATTGAGGCTTGATGGTCATATGTTGGTCAATATTGGGGGTTTAAGTGATGCCTAGGGTACGATTGGTGGGTACCACTCGTATGATAGGGTACGGGTGGTATGGTGGAGTCGTACCCTTCTGCAGAAATTTTATGCAGTTTAAGTTGGGGGTAATCTGAACATGTCCCTTCTTAACCTCTTAAGTCCCCATGACTTATATCACTCTTGGGACATCATTTACCCTAATATTCTAATCTTAAATACTTATAAACTCTCTCAAATTCTCTCAAGGCTCTTGGGTCAAGAAAGGCTAGGGTTTTATCAATAGGATTAATTTGGAGACTTACAAGGGTGATTTCTCTTCATCATCTTCATAATCTAAGGCATGTTACTCCTCCCTTATTGATAGACTAAAGGCATGTTTAAGTATTATTTTCATGGCATAAATGTTGTATGGTTTTGGGTTTTTAAATATATGTTGGGGGTTTTGGTTATAATGCTTGGTTAGGGTTTTCCATGTCTTTTACTTATAATTTTCATATTATTATGGTGGTTTGAACATATGGTTGCATGGGAATGGTTAATTGGTACTTGGTTTTGGCTTTGGAAATACTATGCCCCCAACATGTTTGATAAAATGCCTATGAGAATGTTTTTGGATAAATTGTTGGACTTTCATTGAACTATGTATGGTATAACTTCGTAATGGAACCCTAAATGGTATAAATAGTTTAAATAGTTCGGAATGGTTAAATGGTAAGGTCTTGGTTGTTATGGTTGGTCAAAATTAAAAGCCTTGTGGGGTACAAGGGAATCCCCCAAGCAAGCATAATAATGATCACTTGTGGAGTACATGGGATTCCACCAAGTCAACTTAATAGTGTAATCTATGGGTACATAGGAATCCCTTCTTCTTAAAAAGAATGTCTAAGGACATTGTGGGTAAACTATAGTTGGTATGGCGATACCACTACTTATAGCTTGGTTAGTAATAAATAGAATGGTGGTTTGGTTATGTGGTAATGGTTTTAATTGGGAAATAATGATGGGTTGTGATAGCTAACTGTGAAGGTGTAAGTCCAAGGGACGTACACTAGACACTCATGTTTGTCGACATGAGAATTGGTCATGGCGACCATGTATTATACTTACGGGATACACGAGAATCCCCTAAGTAAACTTGTACATATGTATCATGGAGAGTGAAGGGTACTCGAGAATCCCTTACTCCTATGGTATCTCCGGTTCGTGTGGTTACACGTATCGGGGCTCGTTCAGGGGCTTACACTGGACCCATATAGCCCGTGGGTGGTTCTAGGACGGTTAAGCTACATATGCCCAGGTTAATGGTTTTAAAGGCATGGTAAACCCGGTTCCTTTTTCTAATATAATATTATATATATATATATATATATATGTATGGTTGTGAATGCATATGGTTAGTTTACTTGGTTTTAAAATTTGGCATTATTTTGTTCTTATCCTGGGTGCATGCTAGCATTCACCTACTAGCCTATCTTCAGGCGGCTGTATTCCCCAGCGATGTAGAAATCAACCATTTTACTGCTTAGTGATCGGATTTGAGATCAGCTCGGTTGGATTGAAATAGTGACTGGTGAGCTTCCATATTGTGAAAGGTTCTATTTTAAGTCATGGATTTTTTTTTACTTTGATTATTTCATAGACATTGGTTTTGGCTATGGTTGGGGGCATATCCCTACCAGATATTATTTTACTTTCAGTTAGAGGCTTTGTGGAACTACTATGGGTTGGTATGGGCAGTGCCGGTAGTGGTGTCAGCCTTAGTATTGGCATTGATATTGGGGTTGATACCGTTTGACTGTATTTATGATTGTTCCATCTTATTATGTTATGGAATCGTACTTAGTTATTGTTTTGGTTTTGGTATGGTTATTGGTTGGGTTTACTTGGATTAGTCACGGTTATAGACCTATCCCATAGTATGGAATTGTAAGAAATGTTATCTTGTTATATGTGCGGAATTCATCTGAATCAGGGTATACATTTTAGAGGTTGGGTTGGGTAATGGGGGTGGTCCCCGATCCTGATTGGACTTGGGATACCCATTACGACAAGGTCCCAGTTCGTGTCGTGTCAAGTGTTCTTGTCAAAGAATTGTTATGTGGGATAGTGAGACTATAGGTAGCATGAATTAATTAATGGTTTTGCAACATACTGATTTGAAGAGATTAATTTGCATCTCCGGTATAGTAAAGTTGGTCTATGTTTGTAGCTTTGAGTCACTATTGGTTTACTTGTATTATTTTTCACCTTGATTTTCTTCATGGAAAAAATACAAGGAGACAACCTATAAGGATTGAATGATAAAAGCAATCCACCAAGAACTAAATTGTAGCACTGCTTGCTAAAGAAAAACATGAAACTTGAGCTATGAAGCAGAACCTCTTAATATAGAAAAAATCTCTTCTATATACGGGCCTATTCGTTATAGTGAGAATAAAATAAAAATTAAAAGAATTATTTTTAATATTTTGAACATGTGTATGACCCCGACTAGCATAATTGATATCATCAGTTAGTATTGTTACGTATATTGAAGCCATTGGAGGCTATTTGATTGGTGTTCTACGAGTTTTGAGGTTGAGCAAAGTGTTGTTAATGAGGTAAGTGATACTTTAAGCTTTGATTCTTGCATTTCAAATCTACTTTACAAAAATTATATTTTTCTACCTAGTCAATGCGTCGGGACAAGAGTGAACTTGGTAGAATCGTTGGCCTTTGACTAGCTGCGAATATGTATTTTGAGAAGTGTATTGAGAATTATTTAGTAGTGAAATGTGAGGTGACATTGGGGCATTGAATATATCTTCTACATTGCCGTTATAGTCACTAGGGGCATAGATAGCTGATGTAATATGTTAGGGGCATTGCTTATGCTGTCGTAACGTGTTAGAGGCTTGTACATGCTGTCATAGTAGACTTTTGGGGAATTATATATGTTGTCATGGACTTGTCCGGGTGCTAGGCTGATCACTTTCACTATCGTTTATGACAAGCCATGGGAGTTAATTGAGTTGAGATACATAGTGACTTTTGAACTTTCGTGTGGATCTTATTGAGCATTACTTAATAAGAGATGTTGTGTGCATATTATTTATGTATTTTGTTGTGCCTTGTATTTTATAACACTTGTTCCATGGGTATTAAAGTAGTTAGTCGAGGATTTTACTGGGTTATATTTATATATAGCTCACTACTTACTTATATATCCATAGATACCGTTGTGAAGGGAAAGACCAGTGGCTGATGGTTTGTACGTGTGAACTCCATTGTTGAGATGAGCCTTCCATTGTTCATAGAGGTTTTCATTCATCTCTACATATTTTTAGATTATATTTCATTTCGTTGGGTT
Organism: Capsicum annuum; assembly: GCF_002878395.1. NCBI lineage: Eukaryota > Viridiplantae > Streptophyta > Magnoliopsida > Solanales > Solanaceae > Capsicum > Capsicum annuum. The sequence continues at coordinate 9,553,511 of NC_061120.1, read as the reverse complement.
TACATGCTAGAAAGTTGAACTCATGTAACTCTATTTAGATGTTCCATGATCTTAGTATGGGATTTAGGCTAGAGGTTTATTATCTAATGTATTATTGTTTCCATAAATCGTTATACGATAATTGGTTGGACAATTACTATGCGTTTAATGATTATTTCATGCATATGGAGTTGCATATGTTTATTATCTCAGTGGTTGTAGACATTGTGAATGTATGGAAAATTAGCTCTCCCGGCAGGTGGTGTTAGTGGAAGACAATCATGCCTAGGGTTATTTTGGTACATGACAAAGTTGATATCAAAACCTAGGCTTTAGGCCTTGGGTCATGGAGCAGTGTGGAGCAAATTCTGGTTTAGAGGTATGTAGGCGCCCATACTTATGAACTTGAGGATACGGAACATCTAGGAAGTTTTACCTTTTTCATTCATTATTCATGCTTTGAGTTGAATTTAGTCTAACCTTTAAATATAGTTTTGTATATGGTTAAAATATGTGGTTCTTACTTCGCTAATCGATCTAATGAACCTGCAGCATTTACAGACCTCATGAACAGGGTATTCAAGCCATGGACCATTTTGTGATTGTGTTCATTGATGACATTTTGGTTTACTCTCGAAGTGAGGCAGAACATGGACAACACTTGAGAGTTGTATTGCAGACACTTAGAGAACAAAAGCTTTATGCCAAGTTCTCAAAATGTGAGTTTTGGTTGGGCATGGTTTCCTTTTTGGGGAATATGGTATCAAGAGATGGGGTTTATGTTGATCCAAAGAAGATTGAAAAGGTTTAAAATTGGCCTCAACCTATTACTGTTACAGAGATACATAGCTTCTTGGTTCTAGATAATTATTATAAGAGGTTTGTAGAAGGTTTCTCAAAGGTAGCTGCTCCATTGACATGCTTAATGCAAAAAGGTGTGGTTTTTCAATGGTCAGATGAATGTGAAGAAAGTTTTCAGAAATTAAAGATGGCATTGATTTCGGCTTCAATTTTGACCTTACCTACCACTAAGGGTGGTTTCACTATTTTTGGTGATGCATCTCGCATTGGTGTGGGTTGTATTTTAATGCAGAATGATAAAGTGGTGGCATATATTTCTCAGCGGGTAAAGGTCCATGAGAAAAATTATCTGACTCACGAATTGGAATTGGTCACGGTCGTATTTTCACTCAAGATCTGGCGTCATTATCTTTATGGTGAGTCGTGTGAAATCTATACTGATCACAATAGTCTGTAGTACTTATTCAAGCAAAGAGATTTGAATTTGAGTCAACGATGGTGGTTAGAGTTACTCAAAGATTATGATCTCACTATCTTGTATCATCCTGCAAAGGCGAATGTAGTACAGACTCTTTGAGTAGGAATTCTATGGGTAGTTTGTCCCGATTTGCTTCTGAAAGATAACCTATGGTTATGGATATTCAGTCTTTAGCAAATCATAGAGTTTGAATTGATCACACGGTGCCTAGCAAATTACTTACAGTTAAGGTAGTTCAATCGTCCTTAGTTGGGCAAGTTAAGACTTGCTAATATGATGATCCTTGCCTTGATAGGCTTTGAGATTGAGTGCATAATGGCGATGTTAAGTCTTTCGCTATTGATGGTGAAGGTGCGCTACATCATCACAGGAGATTGTGTGTTCCCATTGTGGGTGATGTGAGGCAGAGAATTCTTGAAGAAGCTCATAGCTCGCGATATTCTATCCACCCTGGTGCTACAAATATGTGTCAAGACTTGCGCGGATTATACTAGTGGAAAGATATAAAGGGTGGTATTTGGAAACATGTGACTAGTTATTTAAATTATCAGCAGGTCAAGTATAAACATCAAAAATCTGGTGAAATGATACAAAAATTGATTACCCTGGAGTGGAAACGGGAGAGGATTACTATTAATTTCATTGTTGGGTTGCCAAATTCTTTCAGAAAGCACGACTCAGTTTGGGTGATAGTGTATAGAGTTAAAAAATCTGCCTATTTCACACCAGTTTGGGTTACTTATAGTACAAAATAGTTAGCGGAAATTTACCTACGGGAGATAGTTTAGCTTCATGGTGTGCCTATTTCAATCATATCTAATCAAGGTGCGCAATTCACTACTAAGTTTTGGAGATCTTTTCAAAAATCATTGGGCTCGTAAGTTGAGTATAAATTTTCATCCGCAAACTGACGGACAGTCTGAACGATTTATTCAGGTCTTAGAGGAAATTCTTAGAGCTTGCGTAATTGATTTTGGTGGCCTTTGGGATGACCAGTTGCCTTTAGTAGAGTTTGCTTATAATAATAGCTACCAGTCGAGCATTCAAATAGCACCGTATGAGGCTTTATATGGTCGCAAGTGTCATTCACCATTAACTGGTTTGAGCACGACGAAGCATAATTATTAGGTCTAGATTTATTTCAGCAAGCATTGGACAAGGTTGCAGAAGTCCTATATAGATAAAGGGTTCACAATTTAGAGTTTGCAAAAAGGCAAAAAGTTTTTTTGAAAATTTCACCCATGAAAGGAATTATGATATTTAACCGGAAAGGTAAGCTAAGTCCTATATATATTGGTCCTTATGAGATTTTGGATCAAATTGGATTAGTGGCATATAGGCTCTCTTTACCTTTGAGATTGTCTGTAGTTCTTCCTGTGTTTCACGTGTCGATTCTTAGACGATATGTTCATGATGATAGTTATAAGATCCATCCAGAGAATGTAGATCTTGATGAGAATTTGACATATGAGGAAATGTCGATAGCTATTCTTGATAGACAAGTACGGCAATTAAGATCAAAAAAGATAGCTTCAGTCAGAGTATTTATGACATAATCATCCAACTGAGGAGGCTACTTGGGAGTCCGAGGAAGATGCGAGTTAGATATACTCACTTATTTGACACTTCAGGTATGATTTGATACATATTTGAGGACGAACATTATTTTAAGTAGGGGAGAATGTAATAACTCAGACTTATAATAAGGGGTAAATGGGTAATTTAGCGTATATTATTAATATTTATTAAGAGAATTTAAAAGGAGTGGGCCACATCCACTCCCTTGTTCAGTTTTCATGACTAAAGCAATGTAATAAGTAGTATATTAGGGATTTTCTAATTCCCTTATATTAGAAGAAAACACGATAAACTTATTGGCAAAGGTTTTTGGGAAGTTCATAGAAGGCAAAGGTTGTTTCTAAGTGAAAACTGCAAGTATGTAAAGTCACTTCTAATTTAAATTTATATGTGTTATAATGGTAGTGTTCTTGTCAAAGAACTGTTATGTGGGATAGAGAGATAATGGGTAACATGAATTAATTAATGGTTTGGCAACATATTAATTTGGAGAGATTAATTTGCATCTTTGGTATAGTAAAGATGGTCTCTGTTTATAGCTTTGAGTCACTATTGGTTAATACTTGTATTAAATTTCACCTTGATTTGCTTAATGGAAAAAATAAGAAGACACAACCTGTAAGGATTGAATGATAAAAGCAATCCACCAAGAACTAAATTGTAGCACTGGCTAAAGAACATGAAGCTTGAGCTATGAAATAGAGCCTCTTAATATAGAAAAAATTTCTTCTATATGCAAGCCTATCCGTAAGTATGAAGTGAGAATAAAATAAAAGTTAAAAGACTTCTTATTAATATTTTGAACATGAGTATGACCCCGACTAGCATAATTCAAATAGTTAATTAATATGTTTGCGTAGATTGAATCCATTGGAGGCTATTTGGTTGGTGTTCTATGAGTTGCAGGGTTGAGGAAAGTGTTGTTAGCAAGGTAAGTGAAATTTTAAGCTTTGGTGTTTGCATTTCAAATCTACTTTATAAAAATTATATTTTTTTTGCCTAGTCCATGTGTTGGGACAATCGTGAACTTGGTAAAATTGGAGGCCTTTGACTAGCTGTGGATATGTATTTTGGGAAGTGTACTGAGAATTATTTGTCGTTATAGTCTCTAGAGAAAACATAACTAACGTAATATGTTAGGGGCATTACTTATGCTATCGTAATATGTAAGTGGCTTGCACATGCTACCATAGTAGACTTTTGGGGGCATTATATATGTTGCCGTGGACTTGTCGGGGTGCTAGGCTGATCATCTTCACTGCCATTTATAACAAGCCGTGAGATTTGATTAAGTTGAGATACAGAGTGGCTTTTGAACTTTCGTTTAGATCTTATTGAGCATTACTGTATAAGAGATATTGTGTGCATATTATTTATATATTTTATTGTGTATTGTATTTTCTAACACTTTTTCCAGGGGTATTAAAGTAATGAGTCGAGGATCTTACTGGGTTATATTTATATATATCTCACTAATTACTTACATGTCTACAGATACCGCTGCGGAAGGAGAGACTAGTGGTAGACGGATTACACGTGTGAATTTTATTGCAGAGGTGAGACTTCCCATTGTTCGTGGAGGTTGTCATTCAGCTTTAGATATTTTTAGATTATATTTCTTTTCGTTAAGTTTGCATGTCAGAAAGTTGAACTCATGTAACTCTGTTTAGATGCTCTATGATCTTAGTGTGGGATTTGGGATAGAGGTTTATTATCTAAAGTATTATTGTTTCCATAAATCATTTTATGATAACTGGTTGGATAATTATTGTGTGTTTAATGATTATTTCATGCATGTGGAGTTGCATATGTTTTTATTTCAGTGGTTGTAGACATTGTGAATGTATGGAAAATTGGTTCTCCCAGCAAAGGTGTGTTAGTGGGAGCTAGTCAATACCATCTCGTTGTGGAAAAAGATATTTCATAACTTTTATAGATGGTAATACTCGATATTTCTATGTTTCTCTGCTTAATAGTAAAGATGAGTCAATTAACGCATTCAACCAATACAAGGATGAAGTTGAAATACGACTTAACGAGCAAATCAAAATGATTAGAAGTGATAGGGGTGGCGAATATGAACCGCCTTTTGAAGGAATATATTTGGAATATGGTATTATTCATCAAACAACTACCCCATATATTCCACAATCCAACGGAATAGATGAAAGAATGAATAGAACATTAAGGAGATGATGAATGCGTTGATGATAAATTCTAGTTTACCACAGAACTTGTGGGGGGAAGATATCCCTACAACAAATAAAATACTCAATAGTGTGCATCACAGAAAGACACAATTAATTCCATATAAGAAATTAAAAGGAAGAAAAGCCATCTCAAAATATTTCAAAATATGAAGGTATTTTTATCGAATATGCTATAAATAGTAAAGTATGTCCATTTTTGATTCACATTCAAACATCCAAATATTCATGATAATACGATAAATAAATTAGATAATGTTGATTTCTTTGAACGCATTTCTCTGTATAAAACTAAATATGAATCTTTTAGTGAAGTGTCTAAATTGGGAAGAACCAAAGGAGAATATATTTAATAAAGAGAGTCCAGGGCGTAGTAAACTTCAAAGGACATCTACTTCCTTCGGATCAGATTTTGTAATATTTATTCTTGAAAATGAGCCTCAAACATTCAAAGAAGTCCTGTCTTCTTTGGACTCATTTTTTTTTAAAAGGGATTGTTAATAGTGAGATTGATTTAATCTTGAACAATCATACTTTGAAGTTGGTTAATCTTCCTTCAAAAAATAAACCTTTAGGTTCGAAATAGATCTTTAAATAAAAAATAAAAGTTGATGGAACTATTGACAAAAACAAGTCAAGACTTGTCCTCAAAGGCTTTAGACAAAAGAAAGGTCTGAATTATTTTGTCACATACTCGTCAGTAACAAGGATTACATCTATTCGAATGTTAGTTGCATTAGTGGCAGTATATGATCCTGAAATCCATCAAATAGATGTGAAAACAACTTTCTTAAATGGACAATTTGAGGAAGAAATCTATATGGAATAACCGAGGATTTTGTGGTTTCAGATAAGAAAAAAAAAGTGTGCAAACTTGTTAAGTCACTTTATGGACTAAAGCAAGCGCCCAAACAGCGGCATGAAAAAATTGATCGAATCATGTTGGCAAATAGACTTAACATTAATGAGAGTGACAAATGTGTTTACATTAAAGATACTCCAAATCAAAAATTTATTGTTTATTTGTATGTAGATGACATGATCATCAGTAGAGATATTTCTATCAAAAATTCTACGAAGAAAATTTGATGTGAAAGACCTTGGAGTTGCTAATGTGATCTTAGGAATAAGAATTCATAAAACTCTACAAGGCTTGGAATTGTCACAGTCTCATTACATTAAAAAGGTACTTGACAAGTTCAAGTATTTGGATATTTTCAAGACTCCATTAGATGTGAGTTTTGCACTTTAAAAGAATGAAGGTGAAAGTGACTCACAATTAGAAGCAAGAGTGATAGGAAGTTTGATGTATATCATGAATTGTGCACAATTAGATATAGCATGTGTTATTAGTAAATTGAGTTGGTATACAAGTAATCCCAATCTAACTCATTAAATAATAATGAAAAGAGTATTGGGGTATCTAAGTCATACTCAAAACTATGCTCTGCATTATAACAAATATCCAACGGTAATTGAAGGATATAGTGATGCAACTGGATCACCGAATCAAATAAATTAAAATCCATGAGTGAATATGTATTTACTCTTGATAGAGGAGTTGTCTCTTAGAAATCATCCAAATAGACATGTATTGCCCGCTCTACAAGGCTGATGAAGAAGCTGAATGACTCTAAAATTTCCTAAAAGATATTTCTTATTGACCCAAACCTTTGGTACCAGTATGCATACACCGTGGTAGTCAAGTTGCAATGGTATGGCAGGGAACATGATGTATAATGGTGAATCTCATCATATAAAACAAAGAAATAAGATTGTTAGAGAACTACTCTCTAGTGAAATTATCACGATTAACTCTGTGAAGACAAAGGATAATATCTCAGATCCACTTACAAAAGGTCTAAGTAGAGAGGGATTTGAGAGATCATCGAAGGAAATAAGTTTACAATGTAGGATAAGTCATCACGGTGGTAACTCTACCTAGAAGACTGGAGATACAAAGAGCTAGGTTCAAGAAAATCAAATAAAATTATGACTGAGAGTTCAACATTGTCAATTAGCTCAACTCATTCTCATTATGAAGATAATACTCAGAAATCAAGGATAAGGCTTATAGTTTGAAGCTTTTTAATCATTCTAAGTTTGGTAGGTATGACCAAATAGCTTGATACATAGAGTAGACGTCTAGAAATCACCTATGTAAGGATGAAGTAGATGTCATTTCAAGTAAATTAAAGTAAAGGCTTATTTCTAAGCTTTCATGAAATCAGCAAGTGTTCATGGCTGAAACAAATAAGACCGTAAGAACTATAAACGATAAAAGGCTAGTTGTGTGGCTTATGGTGTCTAGCCGTAAAATAAAGTTCGATATTTAAGGATATCACATCTACTGATTAACCGAGTGCATCCAATACAAGTTCAAACAGAAACATACTTATCCAGATTCAATTAGTCTTTGTTTGTAGATCACATACTTGTCTGTATAATTTTTCAATGAAATAGTTATTCTCCATTCATGTGGGGGCCAGGATTTTTAGGTTCTATGTGAAATGTGAATAAAAAATGTAGGAAAGAAAATAGAGAAAAATGTGAAATGTGTGTTCACTTTATAAAAAGGTTCCTTCTCCCACGTTGATGGGAGAAAGGAAAAACTTTATGATTAAGTATAGAAGCCCTATTGCATATGGATAGTGAGGCAAAAAGAAGACAAGTATCGCATTATAATCTTCGTTGCTTGCTCAGCTCAGCTTCGACTTCAAATTCGAATTAGGCTACGAATTCAGATATGGATTCAAATTTTTCAATCGGTCGGGAAATTATCTTTTTTGATTAAATTCATTTGAAACTTGAGAGTTAATGAATTTTAATCCAAAAATTTAATACAAATTTTTTTACATTTGCGTTGTGTGAACTCATGTCACAACGCACCTCGAAGAAACATAATTCTTTGAGGCAATATTTGAAAAATGAAATAGCGATGTACAGGCACACTTGGTCATCTGTAGACGTAGATTCCAGCATATTTCGCATCACATGTAATACCCCATACTTTTCTTAGTTCAGTTCATCTCCTAGTGTTTGTATAAAAGGCTAAAAGCCTAAAAATTTAGCTATGCGTTGAGGACTTAGCCATTTTTAAGATCTTCTAAATTTAAGGAGTTTTAAGTTGACCTTCTGGACTCTGAGATGATGTTTTTTTATTTGATTCATGTTCATGGATTTAAGGAGAATGTCTCGGGTAAGTTTTGGATTTTTTAAATGAGGATTGGGTCATGTTTGGATTTCAATTCCAGTATCTCAACACAATTCCACCGCGTTGCACCAGGGATAGGATGAGACACTCATCACCTCACAGTGAAGATGTATTTTTCATGTTCTTAATTCATAATTAGAATGCATGTGCCATGATCTTTATCCTATTGTGTGAAGTGCTTATTAGGTGAAGCATGTTCATAGAAATCACTTAGAGCCAAGTTGAGCTAAGAACCTTAGATTCGTCCAAAGTTTGGTGTTTGATTCTACAATGGTCAACTTTGAAAGTGTATAAATTTTGATGCATGTAGTATTTTTCAGCTCAATACCCACCAAATTATAGATAATTGAGTCAGTTTTACAACGATACCAATTTCACCTTAATCTGATACTCGAGCAGAAAGTTATGGTCATTTTCATCAGAATTAGTAAGCCACCGCGATTATACTGCACATGGTAAGCCTTCAAAACGCAATCCAGATTACGAATTTTGGTTTAAATGAGTGAGGGGCAATTGGGTCTTTTCCCACCTCAACTTAAGTCATAAAAACACAATTTAAGATGTCATTTTAAGCATTATTTGCCCATTCTCCTTCACTTTTCTCTCTAAGAAACCCTATTATAATCCCAAGAACATCAAATTCAATCCTCCTCTTCTAGAACAATCAAGAATCAAAGTTTTCCAATTTAAGAAAGCTTTCAAGATTTTGTTTTTTCTTTAAGATTTAAAGTTTTAAGGTATGTGGGAGTTCATCCATGGATCCCCTTTCACCCATGGAGCCCAAAACCCTTTTCTTTCAATTAAAAAGTGAATTTTTTATCATTATGTTATTTTAGATGTTCAAGAAAGATTGAATTCCATGTTTTCATGGTGTTTTTAATTCAATGCAGCCCATATGTGATTTCATCCAAGATTTTGAATTCCTCATGCCATGAATTTAAGTTTTCCCATGCTTTATACAAGTGAATTCCATGGTAGACCCTAAATTTATGACTTTTAGCAACATTCTCATGTTTTAGATTCATGATTTCCACATGTTTGATGAAATTCTCATATCATGTTCGATCAATTTCAAGGTGAATCCCCAAGTTACGAATTTTTCCATGTAACTCTATTGTTCCCTCATGTTTAAGACATTCTTATGTTCAAGCTATGATCTTTGCATGTTTTGATGAAACGCCCATGTCCTATTTCAAGTGAATTTCATGTAAATCCCCCAATTTATGATTTTAGTTATGTAATCAGGCTATGCTCCCGTGTTTAAGACATTCTCATGTTCAAGTTCATGATTCCCAAGTGTTTTTGTTGTAATTCACCCTTGACATGTTTGAATGGTAATTTTTTCATGTCACATCCTTAACCCATGATTTTAGTATTGAAATTATGTTATTACCTCATGTTTTAACCATTCTTATGTTTAAGTTTATAAATTCCAAGTGTTTTATGAAATGCCTAAAATATTTGGGTTTTGAACAATGACTATTTATTATGGTTTTTAAAGTTTCAGTATATTCTTATTGTTATTGTCATTGAGTCCTGGGGGTTATGGATACCCAAAATTTAGCTGTTTACCTAGTTTCCAGTATCTACAGAATGATTTCAATTATACCATGAGTAATATCACTCAGACAGTAATATGGTCAATTGTGAGGCCAATTAAGCTCAGTTTAGTCCAGAAATTAGTGTTTTTAGTTAGGAGTAACACTTAGCACTGAGTGAACTGAAGGATGGCATCTCCCCCATCAATTAGGCATAAAGAATTAGTAGCAGTCCCTAGGTTCCAGACCTATGAAGCCACCGTAGACTTGAGGGGTCCCCCGTCAGTTAGGCATGACACCCTCGTCCTTTGGGACATCAGATAGTGGATCCACACAGCCAGTGTTAGTACATATGGCACGGTACTAACACCCCTCCAACTGGGGTTACAAGTTGGACTCTGATAATATATTGGAGCATGTTGGCTATAACTAGCTCCCACAGTTTCAGTCTAGTTTTCAGTATAATTAAGTTCAGGTTTGTATTGACCATAGCATACAGTTATCAGTTACTTAGTTATCGGATCTCAGTGTTTTCAGTTTATAGACTATTTCAAAACTATGTTTTATGCTTGCTCTTGCATTCTTAGATTTTACAGTTCTCATGCATTTGTGCTCAGCTATTCGTGTTGTTCAGTAGTCCATATTTACATATCAGCTACTTAGTATGTATACGCTAGTTAACCCTTTTTCTTAGATTTCACACATTATGTCATGCATGCGTCAGTTATTTAGTTAATTAGATCAATTCAGTACATATATGTTTGTTTTCGAATGTTCACGTATTCATGTTTTATCGTATCCCAGTTTTTGTACTACTTATATTATAATAGAAAAGTTTTAAGAAAGTAAGTGTAGTGATTCACCAGCTTATCAGATCATGTTTGTCACTCATGTTTTAAGATATTTCAGCTTTCAGTCTATTTTAGTCTCTAGGTGAGTCTACTTACACTTAGTCATGCATGTTTTAAGATTTTGTATGAAACCAGTTTTACTTATTGCATTCACCCCCACTTACTCAGTACATTCTAAAAGTACTGATCCACATATACGTCTGTATGGGTACATTGTTTCATATTGTAGGTACCAGTTGTAGCCCACATATCATGATCAAATAGTTGCAATTTCCAGCCAGTAGGTGATAAGTTCTCCTATTTCGGAAACTTTGGTCAGATATTGTTCATGTACCTTATTTTTATTATTCATATGTATTGATTAGTGGTAGTTGGAGGCATGTCCCATCTATCTATAGTCAGTATAGTAGAGGCTTCATAGATGTCAGTCAGAGTTAGTCATGTAATTTCAGTTCTTTTCTCAATTTTATTAGATTGTAAATGCATCAGTATTATAATTTCTCTTAGATTTTATCATGATTAAATTTTCGCACAGCAGAACCAGTTATTTTATATATTATAATTTAGTTGTTTAACAGTATGCCAGTTTGTGGGTTAGCTTGGGATCACTTGTGGTTCCAAGCATCGTGTGGCGTCCAGGGTGTACTCATTACATCATAGGTCGGACAAAACATTCTATTTTACGAAAATCCCGACATGTGGCCCATGTTGTTAAAGTTGTACAACATCAGTTGTTGCTTTCTAGTTTAACTAAGTCGATAGTAGCTATATTTTAGCATTCAGTTAGCACTCTGTTATTTTTAGTTTATGAGATATTTTTCCTGTTTCGTAGTACTACAGATATGTGTTCCTTAAGTGGAATTATAGTAGTGGTTTAGTGGGATAGTGACTTTTTAAACTATGTAAGCCTGTATACGAACACTAAGCATATTGAATAAAAGCTTGAACCACATTCTCTGCAAATGATTTCTATTATGTCCTTTCTTTCCTATTATTTGATCTTCTCCATTACTAAGCTAACTGTGGGTTGAGTTCATCATTTGGCATCAGAGCCAGATTTATAGGAGAGAAAGAGAGGCCACGCAGAACATTTATAAGTTGTTGATGGAAACAACCATCTTCTTGAACATAGATAGTGTTTTACAGAAAATAAAATGACTGGTTTTCAAGCCATTGGTGGAGTGAAGAAACTTAACCATCAGAATTACAAAACATGGATGATATGTATGACCTCCTACATGGAAGTTCAAGATCTTTGAGAGGTCGTTAATAGAAGCAAAGTCAAATCAGGGGTAGAAGCACCAAATGACGCATGAGGAAATGGAAGATTAAACCAGGAAAAGCATTATTTTCCCTCAAAACTACCATAAAAAAGAGGTGTTGGTACATATACGAGATGCTAAAACACCAAAGGAAGCTTAGGACACGCTGACTGCACTCTTTTCAAAGAATAATGACACACAACTGCAACTTTTAGGAAGTGAATTATTGTCGATAGCACAAAATGATATGAGCATTGCGTGGTACTTTTACAAAGTGAAGTTGATATGTCATGAAATTTCAAAATTGGAACCAACAGCTCTAATCGGGGAAATCAGGATGAAAAGAATAATCATTCATGGTTTGAGATCTGAATACGAAAACTTTGTTACTTCAGTATAGGGATGGAAATATCAACCATCACGTGTGGAGTTTGAGAATTTTCTGGCTGGACAAAAAGCCATGGCAAAGCAAATGAGTGGATTTTCACAAAAAGGCGAGGAGGAAGCGCTCTACGCCAACAAAAATAGAGGGAACTCCAAGCAGTACGATGCAAGTGGATCAAAAACAAATGATAATAAGGCAAAAATTCATCAAGGAAAGAAAAGCTATCATCCAAGGGGAGCTTCAAAGCATCAATACGACAAAAATAAGAGGTTTCAAGAGAAGTGCCACAATTGTGGAAAGAAGGTCAATAAAGCCAAGTTTTGCTGGTTTAATATAATAACTGTTGAAAGCAATGTTACTGCTACTTCTAGTCCAAGGAAAATTAGTGAAGATGACTGGAATGTTGAAGCATTCTTTGCTCTTGAACAAGAGGAATTAGCTTTTACAGTAACAACCTCTAAATAAATTGACCATGATAAGGACTACATTGTTGATTTTGGATACTCAAACCATATACTGGAAACAAATAGAAGCTGCAAAATCTATCTGAGTACAAGGAAAGCCATGAGGTGGTGATAGCCGACGACATAAAACAATCGATAGCTCACATCGGTAAGGCTGTAGTGTCTCCAAATAATTGTGTTGATCTGACGCTGCTCCAAAATAGTTATCATGTACCAGATATGAAGAAAAATCTTCTTTTAGTAGCACAATTAACATCTTCGGGTCACTTTATTCTATTTGGTCAGTAAGATATAAAGATATTAAATGATCTTGAGATTAAAGAAGAGCTAATAATGAAAAGACAAAGATTGAATTTTATCTATGTAATGTCGGCAGAAACCGCATATATAGACAAGACAAGGAAGAAAGAAATTGTAGATTTATGGCATATGCATTGAGTCACGTTAGTTACTCAAAACTTAGTATCATAATGGAAAAGTCAATATTGAAGGGTCTTTCCAAACTTCTAGTAAGGACAGATGTGATATGTGCAGGCTGCCAGTATGGTAAAGTACATCAGCTTCCTTATGAGAAGTCAAAATATAAGGCCAAGGATCCATTAAAGTTAATTCACTCAGATCTGTTTGGACCTATAAAGCAAGTCTCTATTAGTGGGATGAAATATATGTTGATCTTTGTTGATGATTTTTCAAGGTACATGTGGATTTATTTTTAAAGGAAAAGTCTCGTACATTTTCAAAATTCAAAGAGTTCATAAAGGTTGTTGAAGTAGAAGTTGGCAAGAAAATTCTTTGCCTGTGAACTAACGATGGTGGGGAATATACCTCATATGAATTTGCTGAGTTCCTTTGAAAGTGTCGAATACATCATCAGTTCACATGTCCAAATACACCACAGTAGAATGGCATCGCAGAAAAAAAGAACAAACACCTAGCAGAAATTTGTCGGAGCATGCTTCACGCGAAAAATATTCTGGGACAATTTTGGGTGGAAGCTATGAAGACTGCAGCTTTTATGATCAATAGACTTCCTCAATAAAGGTTAAATTTTCTTTCACCTTTTGAGAAGTTATGGAACATAAAACCTTTAGTCAGCTATTTTCGTGTTTTTGAATGTGTGTGTTATGTATTTGTACCTAATTATTTGCGTAGAAAGATGGACAAAAAGGTTGTTAGGTGTATATTTGTAGGGTATTATAGTCAACGAAAAGGGTGGTGATGTTGTGATCCCACAACGGGGGAATGTTACACTTCTCAGAATATGATATTTGATAAAGCCTCTTCATAGTGGTCTTCAAATAAGGAACTGCTGCCAGATTCAGATGCTCTCATAGATGTATTGGACTCGTCTCATATTCAGTTGAGTCTAGATGAAACTAAAGCTAATGAAGATAATATTGAAGAAGGTGTGAATCAAAATCCTTGGAAAATTGGTTTGTACCAACAACCAAGTAAAGAAGGAGAGCTAAATGGAGCAAACACACCACCTATACTTAGAAAGTTAACAAGGATCAGAAAGCAAAATCTCTAGTATGCGAATGCTTCCATAGTAGAAAAAGATGAAAAATAACCAGAGACTTTTGAGGAAGCATTCTAAAATTTGAAATGGATTAAAGCTAAGGAGGAGAAAATTATTGCGCAAGAATTGAATCAAACTTGGGAGCTCATGGCAAAGCCGAAGGATGTCAAACCTATTTTTTGTAAATGGATTTACAAGATAAAGCATCACACAAATGGATCAATTAAAAGGCACAAATCTCGTCTTTTAGCTCGGATTTTTTCTCAACAATATAGACTAGATTATGATGAAACATTTAGTCCAGTGGCAAAGCTTACTACTGTCCAAATTCTGCTTGCACTTGCAGCTAGTAAAGATTGGAACCTTTGGCAAATGGACGTAAAGAATGCATTTCTTCATGAAGAGTTGGATCGGGAGATTTACATGTGCCGAGCAATGGGTTTTCAGAGTCAAGATCATCTTGAGTATGTGTGTAAGCTTTGAAAGGCGCTATATGGATTAAAGCAAGCGTCATGAGTATGGTGTGGTAAGATTTCAGAATTTCTTACTCATAGTGGTTATTCCGTAGCACCGGTAGATTCCAGCTTATTTGTGAAAAATGTTGGAAGAAAACTAACTATTATGCTAGTATATATGGATGATCTAATCCTAACAGGAGATTGTGAAGAACAAATTCTCCGAACCAACAAGAATTTGTCAGTTCGCTTCCAGATGAAGGAACTCGAATAGCTCAATCATTTTCTTAGCTTGGAGGTTGATCGTAATGAGGAAGGAATTTATTTGCATCATAAAAAATATTCCAGAAATTTATTGAAGAAGTTTGGGATGCTTAATTGCACACCAATCTCAACACCATTAGAGCCAAATGCTAAAATGTGTGCACATGAAGGAAAAGATTTAGAAGATGTGAGGATGTATCGATAATTGTTAGGTAGTTTAATTTATTTAACTCAGACTCGACCTGATATTTCTTTTACAGTTGGTGTGATGAGTTGCTACATGCATAATCCAAAGAAGCACCATATGGAGGTTGTTCAGCGAATACTGAGATATGTGAAAAGTATGATTGATTATGGTCTTTTGTACAAGAAAAGTAAAGAATGTGAGTTGGTCGAATACTGTGACTCTGACTATGGAGGGGACCATGATACCCATCGTTTAACTACTGGCTTTGTATTTAAGCTCTGAGCTGGAGCAATTTCTTGGTGCAGCAAAAAGCAACCAACAGTGTTGTTGTCAACAACAAAAGCAGAGTATCGGGCAGCAGCAGTTGCAGCTCAAGAAAGTACATGGCTTATGCAGTTGATGAAGGACTTGCAACAACCAGTTGGATACATTGTACTATGACAATCAGTCAACGATCTGCTTCGCTGAAAATCCTATTTTTCATGCAAGAACTAAGCATGTGGGAATACAGTACCACTTCATCAGAGAAAAAGTGTTGCAATGAGAGATTGAATTGAAGCATATTAAAATTGAGCAGGAAATTGCAGGTGTGTTCACAAAAGGCTTAAGTATCAATAAATTTGAAAGTTTATGTCAGTAGCTGTGAATGATTAAGACAGGGGGCGATGTCAAGAGGGAGTGTTAAAGTTGTACAACATCAGTTGTTGCTTTCTAGTTTAACTGAGTCTGTAGTAGCTATATTTTAGCATTCAGTTAGCACTTTGTTATTTTTAGTTTGTGATATTTTTTTTATTTTGTAGTACTGCAGATATGTGTTCCTTAAGTTTAGGAGAACTTATTTAGTGGAATTACAGTAATGGTTTAGTGGGATAGTGACTCTTTAAACTATGTAAACTTATATAAGGCCACTAAGCGTATTGAATAAAAGCATTAACCACATTCTCTGCAAACGTTTTCTATTCTCTTGTTTCTATCCTGTTATTTGTTCTTCTCCATTACTAAACCTGTGGGTTGAGTTCATCACATGTTTGGATGCATGTGGGTCTGCATATGAGCCGACGATCTAAAATGGTGTGATTATTCATGAACCGCTGCTTCTTTTTTAAAGCACCACTTTTTGGCTATAACTATCTGATTTCTTCCTTGGGTATAGGCACGAAATTTGAACTGAAAAAAATCTCTTCCTCTTCATAAAAACTCAAGTGTGATTTACAAATCCTAAAAACTCAAGGTACCGCTATTTTGTTGATGTGATTCATTTTATCCTAGAATGACATATTTCATAACCTCGGGTACTTGAGGAAAATAATTTTCTTAAGAACACAGCGTGAATTCGATGGACTTGAATTTTTCTATATTTTCATCTCTTTCTAAACGTTTAGTTTTGTCATTTTTCAAAAAATAGTTTGAACTTCTTTAATGTACCCCTCCAAAACAACAAAACATACCTAGTTAAATAGATGGTGATAATGCAAATAAAAAAGATTTGTTGATAGCTAGCCTAAATAACTTCAAAGTATGCTATAACACATATATAATGATATTTTAGGTAGGCAGGCACAAAGAGAGTCAAAACATTTTCATACGATTAGGATTAATTCCTAAACTCCGACTGTTTAAGAAATATTTACACAATCACTTAATAACTAATTTTACATAACGATTTATGATACGTAAGTCCATAAACTGAATAATGACATGTTGTTGGGTTCGATATGTATGAAAACGTGTGAATGAAAAATGGAGGGAAAATAGTGAAGAGAAAAAGAGACACTAAAATGGAAAGTGTATTCTTTGAAGGGAAAGTTCACTAATTCTCCCACATTGGTGGAAGAAGGAAACTTTGAAGTGTTTATAATAAGAAGCACTTACTCCACATGGATAGTGAGGCAAGAACAAGGTGGTGCCTTATGTTGTTGTTGTTGCTTGCTTGACTTTAGAATCGGAAAATGATTGATGACTTCTATCTTTTTGAACAAAGTTTATTTGACAGAAATTTAATAAGAAAATACCAAGGGAAAACACAACTTTTTTTGTGTTTTGATCCTCTATTTATATGCATGCATGCAGTGGCGGAAACACTGTTTCAAAATGCAGAAAACGAATTGATGCTTCGGAAGGAATGCAACCCTTCAACGAAATGACACACTGATTCATGAAATGGTATTCAGAAAAGACGCATTCTTTAGACGAACAAATATATTTTCAGAAAGGTCACACCTTTTAAGTTAATCATTGCCACTTTTCAGAAGAGGCATCTGATGGCTATAAAAATATAAACCTGCTTTCATCCACAGATTTAGGTACGAAAATTTTCTGAATATACAAACTCTTCTTGTCTTCAAAAAATATTCTGTGTGATTAATCAATTAATCGTTGAGTGGGTTCATTGAATCCAACAATTTGAGGTACCATTATTGTTCGGATTGAAGGCCATTTTATCCTGGGAGGAAGATTTCATAACCTCGAGTACAGTGAGGGAAATTATTCCTTAAGGACACTCCGTGAAGTCGGGAGACTTGGCCTTAAAATTCTGTTTCATCTCTTTTCTGAAATTTAACATACTTTTTGGATAGATTATTCATAATCTTGTGTTGAAGGTGTTAAGGAACTTCATAAGTGTTCTTGTTTATACATGAACTTGTGTTGAAGTTGTTGTTGCATTTATACAGATTCTTGTACCCAAAACAATGAAAATAACACATGTAATTACCTTTCCGGTCATCTACTAGTGTGAATTTCCTTTTACATTATTAGGGGTCGTTTGGTAGAGTGTATAAGAATAATGCAAAATATGGTGTATTAGTAATGCTTGTATTAGTAATGCTTGTGTTAGTTATGCTTGTATTTTTCTTATGCAGTGTTTGGTTCGATGTATTAACAAAAAACATGAATTACATAATTTCTTAAAAAAAAAAAAAATTTACATAATACCCTCAATATATATGTTGGAAAGGATGCAGAAAATTTTTTGACGGGTAATAGGGTCTTTAAGCATGTTAATGCATGTATTAGATCCATTGCATTACTAATGTCATGGATTTTGAGGTATTAGTAATACACACCTTAATACACAATAGAGTGTGCATTAGTTATACATAGGGTAAAAAGGTATACCAAACAAGGTACTACTAATACACATTAAACTAATGCATGCATTAACATTTCAATACACTCTACCAAACGATCCCTTAGTGTGTAAAAGTTGAAAGAGAGCTTTTTTCAGTTGTAGCAGTACAAGTTGCACAACTAGAGTAGCATAAAAGTATAAACAGGGCAATTTGCATAATTTTGTGAAAGAATGTGAATTGGTTTCTATGAAGAGGTCATTGAGATTGTAAAAAATCATAGTATTGGGAGGTGCAGCTTCTGTTCCCACTTTTGGGGATGAATTTTTGGCAGTGAGCTCGATATTCAATACTATTAGAGAAAAAACTTCTTATAGTTGAAACTAAAATAATGTTAATATTCAAGTATAATTCAGAGGCCGAGCCAGAATTTAATATTTATGAATTTTAAATTTTAGAATAATGATGACATAAAGTGTTAGTATTAACGCTGGGTTCTAAATTTAACTCTTTTTACAGGGTATAAACTAAAGCTACTGATTTCGATTGAACCTATTTTTTAATTTCTGACTCCAGCCCGGATCGTTCATATAAAGGGTCTTTTATGCAAGTTTGTTCTTATTTCTTCACGTTGGATTTTTCTGTTAGTATATTTTTTTCAATAACAGTATTATACCAATTTGTACAAGTCTCAATTATTCCATCAAGTAACAATTAGACCAATTTATACAACTCTCAGTTATTACTTCAAGTACTTATTGGGTTCTAGTGTTGAAATATAAATGAAAAATAGAAAGAAGAAAAATGGAAGGAAAGGTGAAATTCTTCTTTCATTTTATGGAAGAAATATTTCTCCCATATTGATAGGAGAAAGAAACTTTTTTGTGCTTAAAAGTAGACACACTACATTATCTAGTTAGTGAGGTAAGAAGAAGACAAACCTTGCATTAGTGTCATTGAAAGGATATTTTTTGGACAAAGTTCATTTAAAATCAATTGTTTAATGATTATTTAATCCCAAAACCCACTCAAAATTTTTTTCTTTTGTGGATGCAAATGGAACGCATAATAAAAGGATGCGGTCCTTCAGTTTACTGTTTAAATTATGCTTAGGATTTATGCGGCCGCATATGAGTTATACAGACTGCAAATCCAATTCATAATCCGTTCAATATTCACTTATTTGGTTGACAAGCGTTATGCAATGTGTTATGCGGACCGCATACCCAGCGTATAAAGTTTAAACGCTTCAAAATAGTGCGATTGTTCATAAATCATTGCTTTTTTTCTGAAGCAACACATGCTGATTATAAATATTTAATTTTTCCTAAGATATAGACATAAATTTTTTGAAGTAAAACTCTTTTTTTCTACAAAAACTCAAGTGTGATTTGTTGTCGTTGAGTGAGTTTGAAGTTTAGAGAAATTTGAGGTACCATTATTCTGTTGAAGTGTATCATTCTATCAGGGGAGGATATATTCCTTTAACCTCGGGTACTTAAGGCGAATAATTTTCTTATCGACACACTGTGAATTTAGTGGGGTTGATTCTTCTATCTTCATCTCTTTCTTTGTATGTTTATTATTTTTTGAAATAGTTTGAACTTTAAACTCGGGTACTTATTGTTGAAATTCATATTTTTGAATACAGATTTTATTTAATTGAAATAACAATCTTAAGAAAATTATTATATATATTTGTATTTTAATTTTTGAAGAATAAAATATTTTGATTTTCTACTCTATTTGAATTTGATTCTAATTTGAATAACGTAAAACCTTCATCATAATTCAAAATTCATTCGATTGGCGATCTAAAGAACATTAAAACCTCGTCATTAACTGGAAATAAACAGTATAAAGATTAATTCTTTATTGTTAGTATTTGAAGTTACTAAGTTATGTGTCAAATTTTGAAGGAAGATCTTACTAATAAATCAACTCAAAAGAAACAAATTATGGAAAGACCTTATTAAATGAAGGGAGATCTACACATGGAGAGTCTTGTGGAAACACACCTAGTTACTCGAACAATATAGATTTTTAAATACTTTATTTCGGATTTGAAGTACTGTAATTTGTAGTTGTGGATTGAATACGTGTGTTTTGAAGAATTAATATTTATTTAGGACAGAAACAAATCACAGTATGTGTTGAAGATACTTTTTCCATAATAAAGCCCAACTTTAAGGGATACTATCCCAAATAGTAAAATTTGGCTAGATTTGTTACACCATTTAATTAGTTGTGTGATTCTATATGTAATTTTCATTAATATGATATAGGATGTTAGAAATGTGTAAAGATATACAAATGGAAATGGATCTAACTCTGATACTAGTAAAGATATGGCACCTGAACGTAACTCAACCCCAAAAATTAGTTCATGAGAGGAGAATTTCCCTAGTCTATTTAAGCAAACTATCAGTTCATTCCTCAATCAATTGGAGACTCTTACCCACTCTAACGGAGTGCCTCCCTACCCTGCAAAAATAAAAATAAAATCTGCATATATTCTATATTTTACTCCATTTGTCAAATTACGTTGGATATATTTTTAGTATGTAGCAATGGTACATAGGTGGTACAGTTGTGCCCTTTCCCCTTTGTTAGGCAAAGGAAAAAGAACACAATGGGCTTATCCATTTCTCTTTCGATAAAAAATTATAGGGTAGGGCCTCAAGCCGGCCAAACGAAGAGTGTCACTTGTAAGTACGAGGAAGAGATCACCAGGTTCAACTTCCACCGGTGATCGCAATTTCTTCTTGAAAAAACATTATATTAAGTTAAATTCGAATATGTATATACAAGATCAAAATTTTATATAGATTCTTCGTGTGTTTAGTTCTTTATATTTGAAATCCCTTAGTGAAATCTTGGCTTTGTGATAAACAAGGGCTGGAGTTGGAACATATCTTGAAGTCACTGGCAGATCTAGCATATATGAACCCCCTTCGGCGAAAAATTACACTATTTATACACGATTAAAATTATTTTTTATGTATATTGTATATGTTGAACCCCCTTCGGCTAATTCGTGTGTGCACTTTCGGAGTTGGAACATATCTTGAAGTCACTGGCGGATCTAGCATATATGAACCCCTTCGGCGAAAAATTACACTATTTATACACGATTAAAATTATTTTTTATGTATATATTGTATGTGTTGAACTCCCTTTGGCTAATTCGTGTGTGCACTTTCGAACCCCCTTAATGAATTTCTTGGCTCTGTCACTGCTTGAAGTAGTGAATAAAACCAGGAGCCAAATCACATTACACTATATGTAAATACAACGACAAGTTCCTCAAGGTAAAAAAGCCCTTAGGTTTTCATCTCCGAGTGGACATAATTTCCTACAAATATCTACTTTCAATGTTGGTTTAGCCATAAATTCTTGTTCATGTCTGTATTGTTGTCAACTGGAGATATGGCTAGTAGAAATCGAAACTGGACTTGAAGGAGATGCGTTGTGTTGATTATGAAGCGGTTGAGATGTACATGCCGGAGGAGAAGGCGCGGGTACAGGATGTGCGATGAATGTAGGAACTTCTTCTCCGGGCATCAGTACTGACACTCCATTCGCGTAAAATGTCATCTGTAAGTAACAAGGTGAGAATCATAACAAAAAAAATAAACTTAACTTATATACGCCGACAGGATAAAGGAATTTTTACGTTAGCTATTTGATTTAACATTTTGTAGACTTATAATAGGTTACTAATCCCACTCAAGAAGCATGTTTTTGATAAAGTAATTCTCTCCACCATTAAGCATTTGGTATAAACATGATTCTAAGCAAAGAACTAAAACATATAAAGCAAAAGAAGAATCTTAGCTTTAACAAATATTTTTGTGAAGAATACTAGACAAGTGTTGCTTAACTGATCAAAAGAAATAGTTAACAAATATGTCATAATGTAGCCCATTATAGAAACTTCATATACTTCCACTCATAAATCTTTCAAGATTGTGCATTTTTAAATCTTGATTCATTGATTTTCTCCAAGAAAAGGTAACATTTCAAGAGAATATTCGAATCCCAGCATTAGCACCCAAGGGTGGATGCACCTTCCTCAAAGGGTGTCATGTAATACTACTTGGTTGAATTGGGTATATAAATAATAAGTAAAATGAAAATATTGGGTATAAATAATATTAAAACTAATACCATTTGTCATTATAAAAAAAAATCTAAAAATTACACAAACCCACAACTTAAGTTTCACTTATTACAAAAAATTTCATCTCTCCAAACATATTACAAAAATCTCATTTTTCTCTAAAATACATATACATAGCTTTCTATGTATATGTCAGCCCTGTTATGTATATAAATCGGCTTTGTTATATATATATCGGCCTTGTCATACTTGTTATGTATATGAATCGGCTTTATTATGTATATGTCGGTCTTGTCATATACAAAGGTTTCTATGTATATGTCGGCCCTGTTATGTATATGAATTGGGAGAGAGAGTAAAGCAATTAAGGAAATGGGAGAGAGTATAAATAATTCTAATAAGGTTGGGATTTATGTCATTTTTACAAAAAAAAAATCATAAAAATGTGTCACTATGGTCAATGAAGTGGGTTGAGATATCTCAGATTTAAATTTCACTTAGGGCAAAAAATATATTAATTTGTTTTGATTTATTGTCTTATAGTTTGTTCCAAAAAGAATATTTTTTCTTTTTTGGTAACTCTTTAATTTCAACTTTTCCACATGACACGTTTAAAACCACAAGATTAAGGAATATTTTGTTACATTGTACAAATCTTTAGTTTAAACCACATAATTCAACGTCTTCTTTATTTTCTTAAACTTCATATCAAATTAAAATCAGACATATAAATTAAAACGGAGGGAGAACAAGGAAGTACGTGATTTCTCCTCATCTATCCAAATCTTGATTGACAGAGTTACTCAAATACTTGTGCTAGGTGAGAGAGCAGATATCTCATGAAGTAGTGCACAAGTTAGATCAAACACCACAATTACAACAACATACTCACTGAATTTCCACATGTGAATCTAGGGAGGATAAAGTGTACCCACACCTTACTACTATCTCGTGAAGATAGAGAGATTGTTTCCAAGATACCCTCGAAACCAAATGCAACAAATCCAAGTACCAAGAAAACCACAATTATTTTTTAAAAAATGTTGAATTGCAGCATTAACTCTTATTTGGAAAGGAACAAAAAAGTGTCATATATGTCAACATGGTCTCCAAAGTCAAAATATGGTGGCACATCATTGGAAGCTATAGTTTCTCTTTTGGCAAGATGTTAGGACAAGAATACCAATAAATTGCAAATCATCTATTAAAAAAACCCTTCTGATGAATAACTCTTTGTATAAAATAGCATATCTTGGGTTTTAATGTCTTGTAATATGCATAAAATTGAGACACACACACAACATGGGTTTTTTCAATCGGACAAGTCATTTTCCAAAAAGTCTTTTATACTTTGGTAGTGTACCATGCGGAAACACAATGGGGCCATTATAGCAACCTCTTGTTTAATGAATTTTTGGCTATAGACAAAAGAATCACATGAATACATAGGAATGAGATGTTTCCAATAAATTAAGTCCATTGGAGACTATGAGCCCCTCTGAGTTAGCTGATTAAAAATAGCTTACAAGTACCAAGTATTGAAATAAACATTTCCGTGGTTGAATAAAAATGTTGAATCTAATAATAATTAGTCGATTATGTTGCTTTTACTTTTCCAAAATGTTGCACTCATGTTGAATCCTCAAAGAAACAAATACTTTTTAAAGATTTGACATGCACCTATGACATTTATAAGCATCCAGTAACCCACCCCAACTACTGTCAAAGTTGCTACAACACAATTTAACTTTACAGGTATCCTATTACCCCTGAACTCAATTTTAGCATATTTTTGTCACCTTTTTTATTGATGTAGCACCTTTATTACCTAAAATAGGATCCACGTCAGCTAAAAAGGTTGATAAAATGTGTCACATCATCTAAAAAGAATGACAAAAATCCGATAAAATTTAGTTCAAAGAGGTAATAGAATCCCGTAAAGTTGGAGTGTATCAGAGCAAATTTAATCATAGTTCATGAATGCTAGATACTTTACGTTTTTTAAGAGTTCAAGCAAACATAGATCCTCAAGGTGTTTGGTAAAACGATGCCACACACATATTTTTTAGTTAAGACGACTGCAATATTCTTGAAAATATTTTCAAAGAAATTATTAAAAAAGGACAACACTAAAGTAGAATAAAGAAATAATTAAAAATTATGTTTTATAAACGATTTTAATGTTTTTACCAAACAAGCAAATAAGTATAAAAAATACTTGTTAAGCTAGTTTGATCAACTTATAATTTCAATCAAGTCGAACGCCCTAGATAAAATGATACAAAAAGAGAGCGCTTTACTAGACACATTTTCTTTTCCGATTATAACATTTGCTATCCAAAGCCTATGGTCCCGATTAATCCAGA
This sequence comes from Capsicum annuum, assembly GCF_002878395.1. Taxonomy (NCBI): domain Eukaryota; kingdom Viridiplantae; phylum Streptophyta; class Magnoliopsida; order Solanales; family Solanaceae; genus Capsicum; species Capsicum annuum. Next base: position 9,528,772 of record NC_061120.1, on the reverse strand, counting down.
TTCCCGCTTGATAGGCCTACCTAAGGGCAGGGGCGGACCTATGGCTTACTTTGTGGTGCTTCGGTACATATTAAATTCGACACAGATTAGGTACAATTATATAAGAAATATATAAAAACTGATATAAGATTTATAAAAGCATTCAGTAAATCAGGAAGATAATTGGGTGCTTTAATTTCTAGGCAGAACCTTAAAGACATTGGACATCAATATATGTGTTCGAACCTCCTGAGCACTCACGATCTCTAAATCCTGGATCCGCCACTAGGGGTTAAACCACCTACACAACAAGCTATTACTTACACTAAAAAACTTGAATGAAAAAAAAAATCTTTAAACTCGAATAATGTTATTATAACTTTTATTTTTTGTCTAAGAGTTAAAGTTAGATTAATTGAATCTAAAATCAAGCATAAATTTTCCAACGACATGATCATAAAAAATGATTCATATTCACTAGGGTCTACCAAATGATAATTATGAACAGAGAATCAGAGTCAAATAATCCAGCTATAAGTTATTATAATAGCCATAATTATATGAGAAAGCAATAATGGCATTTAGGAAAAAACAATTAACTGTCACAAAAAAAGTTAGTTATGTAATTGCGGTCCCGAAAACATACTCCCTCCACCTTAACATAAAGGAAAAATAAAATAGGATAGTGCTAAATTGCCACAAAAATTTGGTCCAAATTTGACCACAATAATAAAAAGACTATATTATCCTTTTCTTTCTTTCAAATAAATAAAATTATTTTTTTAAAAGTAAAAGGGTAAAAGTGTCCAAAAGTTAACTAGTTTATAATGTGAATATATATACCTTAACTTATCATATTTTAAAAAATCTCCACTTTTACAAAATAATTATAAAAATGGAGAGCTAATTATGTATCTCAATAGATTCAAAATCAAAAAAAGGTATATTCGAAGCTAATTATATACGTATTTTTTTACAAAAAAAAATACATCTTCATTGGATATATAGATTTCTCGATAGACCAAAAATCAAAAAAGAATTATATATGAAGCTAATTATATATCTAAAGGAAAAAATGTATCTTTATTGAATGTATTAAAAACAATTATGTATCTCGAAACCCAAAATTAAATTTTTCAATAATTAATATAACATGTCGCATTAAGCTTCAAATTACCCTGATTTATATCGTTTCCCTTAGAATATATTAACATGTCGAATTAAGCTTCAAATTACCCTGATTTATATCGTTTCCCTTAGAATATAATTGTAGTTTTCTCACTTCAAAAAGTCAATTAATATTTAGAATTAGAGTGGATTGATCCACTTAATATTTTAAAATTAAAACATGACATGCAAGAATTATATAAAAAGTAGACTGAGTTACAACTTTCTCCTGTCAATAACATCTAAAAAAAAATATTAATCAAAGTTTTCATGATTTAAATTTGGAGAAGTTACTTTATTTTAAGATTAATTATTTTGAAATTAATTATTTCATAATCAATGTGGAATAAAATTAAGCATAATACATAAATATATTCTTTAGTATGCTCCGATCGATATTCATGTCTTTTAATTTTGATGTGTACACAAATAGACACTTAAACTATACAGAATCGAATAAGTAGACACATCATTCCACGTGATGGATCTACTTTTTCCACTTTATATAAATTTAAGTGTCTATTTATTCACACTTAATGTTAGAAGGCATATATATCATTTGTTACTTTAAAAGGCTTGCTTCTATATTACGCCTGAAAATAAAGAGATCATTTGATAGAGTGTATTAAAAAAATAATATATGTATTAGCTTTGTTTGTACCTTGTTTGATTTATTTTTATACCCTATATACATATTACTAATGTTTGCATTGATTATACACTTTAATTAATATTAAGAAGTGTATTACTAATGCATAAAAATTCATAATATTAATAATACAATGAATTCTAAATACATACATTAGTATGATTAAAGTCATAATTGTGCCTCAAATTTTTCATTTTCCGTCTAATTTATGGAGATATTTCATCAAACCATATACTACATAGATATTTTGCATTATCTTAATACACCTTATCAAACGATATTATACATCATTTTAATACAACCAACCAAACTACCTCTAATCCTAAATGTCTAATTTTGGATAAATTATTCCACAATTTTATTCCAAATAAATATGAAATAAATTTATCTTAAAATTAATTAAGAAATTAATTAAAGTAAGACTTTCATGAATACAAATTAATCAAGCTTAAGAAAAAGGGAAAAGTACCTCAGGAGAAGGGTAATCAAGCTTCGTCTGAACTCTCATTTGAGCTTCATTACTATTCCGACCACCACCAACGGCCGACGACGGCGAAGGTCTTCGCCGGAGAAACCTCTCGAAAATCGCCATTACTAAGAACATAGAAATAAGAATAGCAGTTGCAACAAAGCCAAACGATACAGCATTTACTGAATTATCAAAACTTCTCCAATGATCTTCCCCACCTTCTATACCATCATCGCCACCATTTGCTGACGGAGCTACACTTGGTGACGGCACAATTCCCCATAAATCAACAGCACCATTAATTTGTCGTCTTCCCATTGAGTAATATCATCACCAGTTGGACCAAAATGTGAGGTTTTTAAACTAGATTATCGTTGCACTCTATGTGTTTGATAGTTTGCCTGAAAGAAAAAATGCAACAATTCAAGAAACGGAGGAAGACCCAGTGGTTTTGTCCTCAGCAAGACTCTACCCTTTACTTGGTAGATGAAAATGGAGGGGGGTTCAATGAGAAGAGTTGGTTAGTTAATTGTTGCACTCTATGTGTTTGATATATTGCCTAAAACTGAACAAAGAGATTGAAGCTATAGTCTTCTATAGTTCAAGAAACAGAGAAAGACCCATTTTTTGTTTCGTTCACAATACTCTATCCTTTACTGTGTTGATAAAAATGGAGGCAGTAATGAAGAATTGGAGGTGGGTAACTTATTGTTGCACTCTATGTGTTTGATATTTTGTCTCAATGAACTGAACAAAGAGATTGAAGCTACAGTTGAAGAAACAGAGAATAACCCAGTTATTCTTTGCTCCAATAAGACCCTACCCTTTACTTTGGTTGATGAAAATGGAGTTGGGGATAGTGATGAAGAATTCCAGGTGGTTAGTTTGATTGTTTCACACTATGTGTTCGATATTTTGCCTGAAAGAGGTGAACAGTATAATTCAAGAAAAAGAGAACGACCCAATTTTTCTTTCGTCCAACAAGACTCTACCCTTTACTTGGTTGATGAAAATGGAGGGGTGGGGGTGCGTAGTGAAAATGAAGTCTTGGTTAGTATATTGTTGCACTCTATGTATGTATTTGATTCTTTGAAGCTACAGAGAAAGACCCCTCCTACTTGGTTGATGAAAATGGAGAGGAGGAGGAGGGGGGGGTAGGTAGTGATGATGGATTCTAGGAGGGTAACTTTGAAAGATTGGGTAGTTTAATAAATTAAAGTTTAATAAATTAAGGGGACGTTTGCTTTGCGGGACTAGAGTTAATAATCTCGAATAAAAATGTAATTCAATCGTTTGATTATAAATATTTGGAATAACTTATTTTGGGACTAGTAATTAGTTTCGGAATAAGTTATCCACCCAATTAATGGGATAATAATTTCAAAATTATTTTTCTTTGGTATAAAATTATATAAGGATAAAAATACCCTCTTGAGATTGTTATATATAATTAAATTATATATAATTAAACATAATTAACATAATATATATAATTAAACATAATTAACGTATATATATTCATAATATTATACGTTTGGTTGTGATATATATATATATATATAATATTCATAAATAATAAATTATGTTTAATTAACGTATAATATAATTTAATTATATATAACGTAATATATTCTCACACACACATAAATTATGTTTAATTAACGTATAATATATTCATAAATAAATAAATTTGAAACAGTTTACCGTTCAAAATGGTTGTAAAATATATAAATTATGTTTATTTATATATTTTAATTTCTCTAAAAAATAATTAAAAAATTTAAAAATAAATATTTAAAGCTTAAAAAGAAATATATATATATATATATATATATATATATATATACATATAAAGGGTTAAATAAGATTGAGCGTATTTTGGTAATCAATCAATTTATTCCTAGAAATTATAGCATGCATATTACTTTGAATACAACAAATCAAACACTCAATAAAAAATAATCTCAGCATAACTAATTCCAATATAACTTATCATATCACAACTTATCTCAACATAACTAATTTCGGTATAACTTGTTTTCAAACCAAACAACCCCTAATAGGTTGGAAAAGGTATCTTGGGTTGTTGTATGAACTAGTTGACTAGAATTTTCATTAAAGAATTTAAAAGTAGATATATAAACTAATAGAAGATGATTTAATATATATATATATATATATATATAAATTAATTATATATCAAAAAAATTCTTAAATAAGGGTCGCTCGAGCCCTGATTGTAGAAGTAGACAAACAAAGTGGGAGAAAAAAGGAGTTGAGCTTTGGGATGGGCAAATGGAGGAGAAAGGAGAAGAATAATTGATAATCGAGGTTAAATTATAATAATGCTCTTTAATTAGAAGGTAACTATAGTTGGTTATCACAACAACATATTTCACGTATTTTCATAGTGGGTACTGAGAAAGATAATGAAAGGGCGGACTTTATAGAGAGGTTATTTTTGACAAATTCTTGATTCAAGAAAAAAAAATAGACGCAAAAAATTATAAAAAAACATGTTAAATACTTTGAAAAGGGGAATAATAGCCACAATAAATAATACGATAATTTAAGTAAAATAAAGTAACAGATAGTAACAAAAATTTAAAGACCAAAACGTACAGAAATAGAATTAGGAATACTAAAGTGAAAGGATAAGCCTGATAATGTTTTACCACTTTCAATCTTCTACCGCGAAGGTAACTATGGTTAGCTACAAAAAAGAAAAGATTTGTTTAATTGTTTATACAACGAATATATCTATATCTATAATCTATATCTATAATTTATATTTATAATATATTAAAAGTATAAATACAAGTAATTTAAATTTTTATTTCTTCTTTAAATAAAATTATCTTTTCACTATTTTTTTAATTTATTAATTAATTATTTTTTATTGTATTGACTAAATTTTCTAAAATATATAGGACTCTTAAAATATATGATAGAAAAATTAATTAATATTTTTCTTTCTACTAAACTTTCTAAAATATATCAGACTCCTAAAATATATGGTAGGAGAATTAATTAATATTTTCGTTTCTACTGTTCAATTAGAAAAATACTTCTAAAATAGGACTCTATTAAGAAAATACTTCTATAAATATTGAGATGTAAGTTAAATTAGAGAACAAATCGATTTGTTTATTGGGAGAATATGATAGATGTTCATCTAACTTGATTCGATTGCATGTCTAGAGTGGTAGATGCTTGATTTTCTAATCATCGACTTGTTCACTATTTTTGTCAGCATAATAGAATTCAACATGTGTGTATATATATATCTTCTTTGTCTCCATTCAAAATCGTCCTTTAGGGTCAAAATTTTCGCTCAAACAAGAATTAGTTGGATCAAAATCGAAGTTTTGTGATCACTATTATATTTTTTTTATAGTTTACAGGCCGTAGATGAATGTCAGTTGACTTTGAAGAATTT
>NC_061120.1:9514992-9520069 GCF_002878395.1 Capsicum annuum | reverse complement strand
TATAGTTTACAGGCCGTAGATGAATGTCAGTTGACTTTGAAGAATTTTCTTGTGTAAATATTAGGTTTAATTATATTATTTTGATATCTTTATTATCTTATTGTTTTATTTTAATTTACAAATGTTATATGAATGTGGGTCGGCTTTGAATTTTTTTAGATAAAAATTAGGTTTAATTGTATTATCGTAATATCTCTATTAGTTTGTTATTTTGTGGTAGTTTACAGTTCGTAGATGAATCTCGATCGGCTTTGAGAAATTTTTATGTGTAAAATTTAAGTTTAATTGTATTGTTTTGATATCACTTTTATCGTATTATTTTGTTGCAATTTACAGGTGATAGATAAATGTTTGTAGGCTTTGAGAATTTTTTTTATGTAAAGGTTAGATTTAGTTATATTATTTTGATATCTCTATTATCGTATTATTTTGTTATTGTTTGCAGGGGGTAGATGAGTGTCGGATGACTTTGAAAAAAAAATTCTGTGTAAGAACTAGATTTAATTGTATTATTTTGATATCTCTATCATTGTATTATTTTGTTGCAATTTATATATGGCAGATGAATGCCGATCGACTTTTAAAAATATTTTTGGTAAAGATTAGGTTTAATAAATAAATTCTCCATCTTTAGATACTCAAAAGATATTAAATTTAATTATTATATTCATTTTTACTATTAAAAAAATATCTTATCTAATGTAGTGTTTGGACTCATTAAAATAAGGTACACGCGCAAGGTGCGTATAACTAAACTAGTATTTTAAATAAACATGAAACATATTATCTATATCTATCTATAATCTATCTATATATATCTATAATATATTAAAAGTGCGAAGACCCTTATAAAAGTGATTTGAACTTTTTGCCCTTCGTTAAAAGACTCTTCTTTAGACAAAATTGTCTTTTCACTATTTTTTAATTTATTATTTAATTATTTTTTATTATATCAACTAGACTTTCTAAAATATATAGGACTCCTAAAATATATGGTAGAAGAATTAATTAATATTTTTCTTTCTACTAGACTCCCTAAAATATATAGGACTCTTAAAATATATGATAGAAGAATTAATTAATATTTTTCTTTCTACCGTTCAATTAGAAAAATACTCCTAAAATAGAAATCTATTAAAGAAATACTTCTATAATTATTGAGATGTACGTTAAACTAGAGAACAAATCGGTTTGCCTATTGGGAGAACATGATTGATGTTCATCTAACTTGATTTGATTGCTTGTCTAAATTGGTGGATACTTGATTTTCTAACCCTCGACTTCTTCACTGTTTTTGTTAGCATAATAAAATTCAACATGTGTATATATATCTTCTTGGTTTTTATTCAAAATCATTCTTTAGAGTCAAAATTATCACTCAGACAAGAATTAGTTGGATCAAAATCGAAGCTTTATGATCACTATTATATTTTTCTTTTATAGTTTACTGGTCATAGATGAATGTCGGTTGGCTTTGAAGAATTTCTTTTGTAAAGGTTAGGTTTAATTGTATTGTTTTGATATCTTTATTATCTTATTGTTTTATTTTAATTTATAGATGCTAGATGAATGTGGGTCGGCTTTGAATTTTTTTTTAGGTAAATGTTAGGTTTAATTGTATCATCGTAATATCTCTATTCAAGGACGGAGCTACATGTAAGTTAGGGGGTTCATCCGAACCCCCTTCGACGAAAAATTATACTCTATATACATAGTTAAAATTAATTTTTATGTATATATAGTAGATGTCGAACCTCATTTGGTTAAATCGTATGTTCACTTATGAACCACCTTACTGAAAATCCTGACTCTGCCAGTGTCTCTATTAGTTTGTTATTTTGTGGTAGCTTACAGTTCGTAGATGAATCTCAATCGGCTTTGAGAAATTTTTGTGTGTAAAATTTAAGTTTAATTGTATTATTTTGCTATCACTCTTATCGTATTATTTTGTTGCAGTTTACAGGTGATAGATAAATGTTGGGCGATTTTGAGGAATTTTTTTATAAAAGTTAGGTTTAGTTGTATTATTTTGATATCTCTATTATCGTATTATTTTGTTATTGTTTACAGGTGATAGATGAGTGTCGGACGACTTTAAAAAAAATTTTTGTGTAAAGATTAGATTTGATTGTATTATTTAGATGTTTCTGTCATTGTATTATTATGTTGCAATTTGCAGATAGTAGATGAATGTCGATCGACTTTTTAAAAAATAATTGGCAAAGGTTTAATAAATAAATTCTCTATCTTTACATACTCGAAAGATATTAAATTTAATTATCATATTCGTCTTTATTATTTAAACAAATATCCTATTTAGTGTAATGTTTGAACTCATTAAAGTGAGGTATGCGCGCTTTAGCTAGTAAGAAAGAAAGTCATGTGAGAAAAGGAAGGATTTGATACTTTCTAGATTACGAGGTAGTACTAGTTAATGGCAAAATGACCTTCTGGACCCTTGTACTATGTCGGTTTTGTAAGTTGAACACTTTTACTTACATTTTTGTCATCTGGACCCTTGAACCTATCAAAAAACAACATTTTGCACCATTTGACCGTTGACCTTGCCTATGTGGCAAGGTCATGGTGACTAGGACAAAGAGAGTGTAGCTACTCGCGTGGGGATGCGAGTGAGGGTCAATATTTGGCCAATTTTACATTAAAATAATTTTAAAAAATAAAAAACTATTAAAATTTAAAAAAAAGGGTCTTTTTTTCCTCCATTTTTTAAATTTAAAATATTTTTAAAAATTTAAAAATAATTTTAAAATATTTTTAAAAATTTTAAAAAAAAAGTTAAAAATATTTTTAAAATTTTAAAAATAATTTTAAAATATTTATAAAAATTAAAAATTAAAAATAAAAAAGGGTCTTTTTTTCCCTCCATCTTTTTTAATTTAAAAATATTTTTAAAAATTTAAAAATAATTTAAAAATATTTTAAAAAATTAGAAATATTTTTAAAAAATTTAAAAATAAAAATATTTTTCCCACCCCCACCCCAGCCCATCCCCACCCCCACACCCTACCCAGCCCCATCCCACCCCATCCCAGCCCCTCGCCCTGCCTAGCCCCTCGCCACCCCAGCCCCAGCCCCCATACCCCTCTCAGCCCCTTCCAGCCCCCGTCCCCCACACACACGTTCACTTTTTATTTTTTATTTTAATTTTTCCTCTCAATTCAATTCTTTTCACTTTTTTTAATTAAAATTTAAATTTAAAATCTTTTTATTTTTTGGGTATTAAAATTTAAATTTAAATTGAAAGTGAGTGATAGTGAATATTGAAAAAAATTAGTGAATTTCGCTTGAAAAAAATTAAAATTTTTGTGAATTTGTTAAAAATATTTAAATTTAAAAATAAAAAATTTATTATGTTTGTATAAATGAATTTATAGTTAAAAATTAAAATTAGTTGGAGAAGAATTTTAATTATTTGGAATGGATTTGATGTTTAATTTGTGAGCAAAAATAAAAACATGATTATTCAATTTTTTCTATAATTTATAAATTTTTCTTATTTAATTAAATTAATTTTAATATTTAATTTGTTATGCAGCATTTTAAAAATGACTGAAATTTAGTGTAATATTTTTTTTTAATGACGTGGCAGCCGACATGGTAGCTGACGTGGGAGAGAGTGTGTTACACTCACCCAAAAAAAGTTTAAAATGTTGCTTTTAGTGGGTTCAGGGGTCCATATGATAAACATGTAAGTAGAAGTGTCCAACTTACAAAACCGACATAGTACAGGGGTCCAGAAAATCATTTTGCCCTAGTTAATTACACAATTGTCCAACTCCAAAACTATATGGATGCATGATTGACAACATGGTGAATGAAGCATTCTAAATATGCATAATACATAAACATACTTTTTAGACAGAATACATATACAGATCCCTCAATTATTCGACTTTTTTTGTATAGGCACCTCCATTAGGCCATGTACCTATTGAACTCTTTACTCCTTCACAAAATGTTTCAATTGAGCCCAATTTGCTGACATGGCATTGATTTGACATAGTGCGTACACTGCACTCAAGAGCGTGAAACATTGAATTTTAGTTCTTTTTTTTTTAAATCTCTTTATCTTTTTTATTTTTCTTTATTTTCTTTTTTTCTTTTTAAAAAATAATTTCTCCCCTTTTTCCTAAGAATTGTTCTGCTGCTCTTCTTCTTCATTTCCTTTTTCAATCTTTCTCTCATTTTTCATCTTTCTCTCTATTAGAAATTGCAAATTTATATTGTAGGCATTAAATTAATGATGAAATAAGTGTGAAAAGTTAGAAAACATATGCTATCAATTAGATTTTGTTCATCAATTGGTGTTTTTTTTCATCATCGCTATCAATGCGTCTTCTTGATCTTTAAAATTCGATGGAATAAATGCATCGTCAAGAAGATAGTCACACCAGCTGACTCTTTTTTGTCATCTTCAATTACACACGTCCTCCGAATCGACAAACTAGAGTCAATTCCGGCGAAAAGTTTCGTCGGAGAAACTTGAGAACTGACCGGAAAACTCTTAAATCAACTAGAAATCCACTGAATCTTCTCACCTTTTTCTTCTTCCCATTCTGATCGATTTTCTATTTTTCTTGTGTTTTCAGATTTCAGCCAGTGTGTGTGTGTGCGCGATTTTTGCGTGAATGGAGAAATTGATTCGGTGTGTGTGCTGTGCGTTAAGAGGAAGAAAACAAAAAAAAATGGAGTTTTCAACAATGGCCTCTCCTCTTTCTCTGAAATCCCGTCTGTGTATGTCCGAAGAAGAAGAAAAAGCAAATTCCTTTTTGGGGAATTTTTTCTTCTTTCTCAATTGAGTCATTGTGTTGTGTGTTTACCAGTGAGTGTAGTGTGTGTTTTAGTACCCCTGTTTTGTGAGAGTCATGTGTGCGTATTTGTGAGATTGTGAAGAAGAAGAAAAAGGAAATGGGGTCTGTGTGTTTGGAAGGAAAAAGGGGGAGTGGGGGGGGGGGGGGGGGTTGGAGGATGGGGTAGGCTGTAGTGGGGGGGTTGTATTAATGATATTTAAAAAAAAATTAGATTTAATTATATTAGAAAATTAGTTTAAGTTAAA
>NC_061120.1:9428645-9514892 GCF_002878395.1 Capsicum annuum | reverse complement strand
GGGTTGTATTAATGATATTTAAAAAAAAAATTAGATTTAATTATATTAGAAAATTAGTTTAAGTTAAATGTCACATGTCCTTATTTAATTTGCCACTTTGTCATATCATTGGAGTGTGTATTACACACAGTTTAGATTTTTCGCCACGTTAGCAAATTGGGCTCAATTGAAACCATTTGTGAAGGAGTAAAGGGTTCAATAGGTACATGCCCTAATTGAGGTGCCTATACAAAAAAAGTCGAATGGTTGAGGAGCCTTTCCGTCTACTTTTTAATCTGGTATCAAATTATATCTATGATCTTCAATTTTGGGTTTGCACAAGTAGACATTTAAACATATATAGAGTTGAACAAGTAGATACATATATCCGCATCTTATATGACCAATTCTTGCCTTACATGACGTCCTACTTGTATCATGCCACATAGGATGTGTGTATCCACTTGTTTAACTTTATAAAAGTTTAAGTATTTACTTGTGTACATTCAAAATTGAAGATCATAAGTGTGATTTAAAGTCAAGTTAAAGAACATATTTATATTTTATGCCTTCCAAATAAAGGCACGTAGTCAACATTCAAATTGTTTGACAGCATGGTGAATGAAGCACTTGGCTAGTTCCTTATTTGGTTAATTAGGCACTTTATCGATCACGTTGTGCGCACATCTTAAGAAACAAGCACTTAAAAGATCAATTCTTATCTTAAATTTAGCTCAATTCTTCTATGTTTATTTCACGCTTCAAATATCAACAATATGTCAATCTACATGAATATAGTTCAATTTATACTCAATTCGATCCCACAACTAGTTAAAGCTCAAGCATTGGCAACAAGTGATCATTAACTATTTCATTTACTTTTGTTGCTACTTGTCCCCTATCTCATTACTACTATCAACTACAATTATTTATTCGACTACTGGTTACTCACCGCAACTACCACCATCATCATCTTTCACAATCATTCATCAGTCACCATTAACTATCATTTATAATTATCACCGTCAAACACCATTATCAGAACTATCAACAATTACCATTAGCTATCACCACTATATATCATCAATCACCACTATCAGTCATCACAAACATCCTCAATCACCATCTTCTACTACAATTATAGCTAACTCTAATTACTATATATTTCCAACAACCATTGCCCCTAGTTACTTCACATAACTACCATCATCACGAACTACCACTAACAGTCAACACTCATAACGTTCGCCATCAGGCAACAGACATCACCTTTCAACCACCATCGATCATCATATGTACATATTCACTTCTTTTTTAATACTTTGTTGATATCGAAGTAGATTAATCGGTATTGTAATTAAATTTTGTGTTTATTTATTATCAAAAATAAATAAATAAACGTTATCACTCAAACACTGACAAAAAACAAACACTCAATTATTAATTAGTAATCAATCTTAATATAATATTTTAAAACTTAAATGTGTCTTCAAATTCATACTCAAATATTTACTATTACTACTATACATATAAGCGTGAGTGGGGCGGCTGGAAGTAGGCTGGTCGACATGTGTTTTTTCAGTTGTCTGTTTGTTTCGTGATTTTACTATATCACTTCTAATTAATTATTATATGATATTTACGTATTAAAAATTAATAAAATCTCATTTTAGAAAAAGTAAAACAAATATTTATGATATTTCTGTTTCAGCTGTTTCAATCGTAATTTTACTATATCACTCTTAAGTAATTATTATAAGTCATCTAAATATTAAAAAATTAATAATATTTAATTAAGAAAGGTAAAATAAATATCAAAGATAAATTAACTCTTGATGTTTTAAATAAATTTGACATCTTATATAAGGCTCACTTTAAGAAATTTCACAAATATTTTTATATCAATTTTTCTATATCACTTCTAATTAGTTATTATGAGTCATTCAAGACGTTTTGGTTTCGCTACTTCAATAGTGATATTTGGTTGACTCTCGAAATTATGTCAGTGTCGCTTAAATTGAAATAGGAAAAAATATTATAAATTATAATAATTTAAAATTTTAATTATTTTAAAATATAAATTGACTATCAATATCACAAAAGTTTGAACTAGAAGAGCATTATAAATTATAACAACAAACAACTTAAAATAGTAAATTATAATATCGAAAAAATATTATAAATTATAATAGCTAATAGCTTAAAAACTCTTAAAACATATTAAAAATATAATAATTATCTAATTTTATTTATATAACATATATTAAATCTGTATTGGCACGAGCTTTCGTTACCTAGTATACCATGGAGTTGGTACTCAAATCTCCCTTTACACATTCCTCAAATCATTCGCCATTCTACACACCAAATCTTTTCAAAAGAATATATAATACATTTGAGTACCATTTTTGCGCAACTAGATGCCTAGGCATACAAGCCCATAGTCAATTATCGATAAAATAAAAAAAAGAAAAATAGAATACGACAAATCTAAAAGAGACAAATGCAAAACTATGTGTGAATTAAATAACAAATGAGCATCCCAACCAAGTATTTAAGGTTATGGTGAGAGGTGCATTATTTTTATTACTCTCTCCGTTTCATATTAATTCACCTTCTAATTAAAAATATTTATTTTATTTAAATTTTAACATTAAAATAAGTTTATTATATTTTTTCAATATTAATCCTATCATTATGACAATATAAAGTGCACATAATCAAATTTATATTTTCAATGCACAATTAATAATGCTATTTTAGTAAAATAAATTTCTATTAAATATTTTCTTAAAAAGAGTGTTAAGTCAATAACGATCAACTAAAACAAAAGAAAGAAGTATATTTTATTATTACTTTCTTCGTTCTCTCACTTATTTTTTCATTAAATTTTTATTTTTACTTATTATTTTTGACATATCAAAAAAGATAATTTTTTTTATTTTACCCTTAACAATAATTATTTTTTCTTCAAATTAATTTCAAGACACAAGTAATAAACATCATATAATAGAAAAATTATGATAAGATAACCATGTCAATAATTAATTTTTTTAATAAATATATCGTGTTAAAATATGACAAGTAAAGTAAAAGCGAACAACAACAAATACTTCTTACTCCTTCGTTGCATTTTAGTTAATTACTTTTCATTTTATATGATAGTTAAAAAATCATAACTAAAATAATTGGTTTTATTATTCTATTCTTCATCCATTTTGATGGATATCATTACTTTTATGAAAAATATGCACATATTAATGTAGCATAAGACATATCAATAGATTTAGACTTACAAATTTGTTTAGGTTTTCAATGAAAATTAATTTAGGGGCAAAATTAAATAATATTTTATTTTAATAAATGAATAATTTGAGATATATATTTATAATCTATATCTAAAAAGTGTGAAAATCTTTAGAAAAGTGATTTGAACTTTTTATCATTCATTAAAAGACTCCATAATAGACAAAAACTGTCTTTTCACTGTTTACTTAAATTATTATTTAATTATTTTAATAATATTAACTATAATATTGAATCATAAAATATATATGAAAGGAAAAAGTTAAGAATACTAAAATATATGATAACAAATAAATATTAGGGTAAGAAGAATTAGAAAAAAAAAACTATATAAACTCCTAAAAATTAGGAACCATACGTGTACTAGCTTCTTATTTTTTATTTTTATTTTTTAAAGTTGGTAGTTATTTATGGAAAAAAATATAAATTTACCATATTTAAATAATTTTTATGAAAAGGTTTTGGACTTTTATAACTTGAAAATTCTTCTACAACAATATACTAGCATCTTCAATGAACATATGAAGAATTGAAAAAATATATATTTTTGATCTTAAATCATTCTTTATTATTTACTTTAGAATTATTTTTTACGTCAGAAATATTTTTGAAATATTTATTTACTTTAAGGTGCATTGATTTTGTAGGTATCTTGAAGATGGATGATGATGATAATATATATAAACAACTGATGATCCGAATTTTGAAAGGTGATTAATTTCGCGTGATAATTTTTACTTTTGAATGATATAAATTATTGTAGCTATTCATTCTTATTTTTTTTTTTTCATTTAACGATCTTTTCTTTATCTTCTTTTATGATATGATATGTAGTTTATCAAACTTTACGATAAAGCAAAAAATTAGTATGATGAAAAGTATAGTTAAATCTAGCCGTAGAAAAATTCAATAATGGACAAAGAGACACAACAAAAGACAAAGAAGAGAACGAGCGAACGTTTCTTCAAATGTATTCACAGTAAGAAAGAGTTGATAAGCGTTTCTCCAAAAGTATTCAAGAATGAAGTAAAAATTTAATGTATAGTATAATCCTTGAGTCTATTTGAAAGGACATACGAAGCATGAGGTTTGGTTAAATTAAACTCACCTCTTGAGATTAGTTTTTTTTTTAATAATATTTTGAAAAGTGGAATTGAGAATATTCATTATTATATGGGAATAATTTCTCTTTTGGTTAAATTTTTTTTCATCTCATATATATTTAACATTACTTGGATTAGGTAGTAGTGGTTGATAGATGTTGTCACCAATGTAAGTTAAAAGATGTTAGGCATTATGTTTTGGTTCTGTTAAATATGTATTAGAATTTCTCCAAAAGTATTCACAGTACGAAAGTGTTCATAAACCTTTTTTTCAAAAGTATTCATGAATGAAGTAAAAATTCAACGTACAACACAATTATTGGGTCTACTTGACAGGACATACGAAACAAGATGTTGGCTAAATTGAATTATATTTTCAATATATTAAACTTATTAACCACTTGAAACTTTTGATGGTAAAATATATATGTGCTTACAATAAAATATATGTTTTGAACATTTTACACTTCATTAAAAATTTTCATATTAAATAAAATTATCTAATTTTAAATATTTAAAAGTTACACATGCGAGATACGGGATACTAAATTAGTTTATAATAAGGCCGGCAACTAATTATTAAGTGATATCTCGCTTCATGTTTCTTTGTCGTCTGTACAATTGTCTTGTTATGAAACATGCATACTGCAAAATCAGAAAATTGACAATTGGCTCTCCTGCTGCTGCTTTTCTGATTCTATTCATTACCTTTGACATTAATTTCCTCATTTGGACTTTCCTTTTGTTTGGTCTCTCGTGCATTTAAAAATTATAAATAAATGAATATTAACGTTCAAAGTTTTAAGATTTTATGTAAACATTAAAGTACTTAATTATTTTTTTAACTTATTATGTTATGAACTTGGTTCTGCGTTTTGGACTTCGATCTGAGGTGAAGTTGAAAAGATTATGCAAATTATGTTGAAACTTTGACTTAATCTATATTTTCTTATCTCCCCTTCAGTGGTATATTATCTCATCTCCTTCTAGTTACCCTCTTCATCTATTACTCGTAGATTTCACATTAATGAATCAACACACTAAAGGTCCACGTAGGCACACGTATGTGCCACGTACGTAGGCACACGTATGTGCCACGTACGTAGGCACTAAGGTTGTCAAAAATACGATTTTAATTAGTGTAGGGGGTAATAGGACCCTCCTAAAGTTTGGGTGTGTCTCAGTAATTTCATGTATAGTTCAGGGTGGAAACAAAACATTTTTTCTTTCATTTTAGTTGATCACTTTTCATTTTATATGATATTTAAAAAATCATAAATAAAATAATTAATTATACTAATTTATCCTTTATCCATTTTGATGGATATCAAGATTATTTTTATGAAATATAGGGTAAAGATATTGAAATCACCCTGAACTATATACGGAAAGTCGATTTCTATTAAGATAAAGAGTTGATTAATTGAAAATGTAACAACCAGTGAGTTAGTAGCCGGACAGTTAAGGCATTTTAGGAAATTAGTTAAATAACTAACTTTCCATTTGTTAGTTGTGACAATTATTTGAGATAGAAGGCTATATAAAGCTATAGACAGTTATACTCATTTTTAATATGATTGAATATAGAAACACAATAAGCTCTCTTTTCTTCATGCTCTCAATCACACACTTTTAAGTTCTTAGTTGATTTCAATTACCTTCATGGTATCAGAGCTCGATCGAAGCTGACTGGGTTTCATTTGTTTATATAAAATCATACTCTTTGAAGTTGGATTTACAGGTTTTCTTTGATTTCCTGTTGTTTGTTCTTTCAGTGATTGTGAGTTAGTAGCTGGACAGTTAAGGCATTTCAGGAAATTAGTTAAATAACTAACTTTTTATTTGTTAGTTGTGGCAGTTATTTGAGATAGAAGGCTATATAAAGCTATAGACACTTGTACTCATTTTTTAATACACAATAAGCTTTCTTTTCTTCATGCTCTCAATCACACACTTTTCAGTACTTAGTTGATTTTAATAACCTTCATGATATCAGAGCTCGATCAAAGCTGACTGGGTTTCGTTTGTTTATGTAAAGTCATACTCTCTGAAGTTGGATTTACAAGTTTTCTTTGATTTTCTGTTGATTGTTCTTTCAGTTCATAATTTGTTTCACTCTTTGAAGCGTATTTTTGGATTAAGAAATTGGGATTGTTTGGGTGAATCAAGATAAACCAATTGTCTATAAGAAGGTACTGAATTTGCATAAAAAAATTCAATGTTAACTGTAGTTGTTTCCGCAAAGAAACAAGAGTTGTTGTTTTTTCTCCAAGATTTCATTAAAATTCATAAAGATTCAAGATGGGCAATGAACGAGAGAATATAGACAATGAGCAGAATCACAACAATGGTCAAAATTATGGGTCAACTTAATTTCAAAATGGGATCTCTAAAAGTCTTCCTCCAGGGCAAGGTATTAACTATAATCACCCATTGTTTTTGAGTATTACTGATGTGTCTGGAATAAGTATAATTTCTTTTTAATTGCTTAGGTCTGAGAACAATACTTTATGGAGTAGATCTATTAAGCTTGCTCTTTTTGGGAGAAACAAATAGGCTTAATTGATGGGACTTGCAAGAAAGAAAACAATACAGAGGAGTTGTGGGGTCAATAGAAAAGAGTGAACGCAATAGTCTTGTCTTGGTTAATGAATTTTGTCTTTTTGAGTTTGCTTAGTGGTGTTGATTTTGCTTCAAATGTTTTTTTTTTTGTATGGGAAGACTTAAAATAGAGATTTGATCATGTAGATAGGTCAAGAACCTATAGTTTATACAAACAAATCACTATTTGCAGCAAGGGATTGCATCTGTTGCTGCCTATTATACTAGGCTAAGGAATTTATGGGATGAGTTTGAAGCCTTGGTGCCATCTCTGTGAAAAATCTAAAGGGTTTATGTCTCATATGAATAGACAAAAATTGTAACAATTTCTCATGGGTCTTAATGAAGTCTATCATCAAGAAATAAGCCAGATATTGTTGATGAACCCACTCTCTACTATCAATCAGGCATATGCCATGATAGCTGGTGATGAGGCACAAAAGTTTGTTGTATATAGTACTGGGAGTCTTGGTATGAACATTAGGACTTCTAATAGTCTTGGATTTATTGCTTTGTACTCAAAATCTGATAATCCATATCATAGAAATGGTAGTCGCTCTAGTGGATATCAAAAATTCAAAAAGAATGGGGTATTCATTTGTGACATCTGTAAATGCAAAGGACATAGCAAGGATTTTTATTATAAGTTAGTTGGTTATCCTCCTGACTTTAAATCCAAGAAAAGAAGCTTGAGCAGTTCTTTTAGTGTTATTTACAATGCAGTAGGTGACATTACATATACAGGGTGTGAATCAGGAATTCACCAGTCTCAAGCTAACTTTATATATGGGATGAACACTAATTTTTCAACTACAAGACAAAACCTACTATTGTTGTAGATGAGCAGATTACTCAGAAGAATAAGGCTTTGGTATATAATTAGAACAATGTTAAAGAGTTACTTCAATGCTGCACTTTCACTAAGGAGTAGTATGATTTGATTTTACAAATTCTTGAACATAATTCCCCTAAGAAACAAACTGATGACATGATTCAGCCAACTGTGCAGGTAAAACCTTGTTAGTTTCTGAAAATATTGAAGTATGGATAATTGATACTGGTGCAACAAATCATATGGATTCTAGTTTAAACTTGATGTTAAAAGGTTTTATATTTCAAGCTAAGAATTCTAAAGAGTCTACCTTCCAAATGGTGATGTCTCTTATGTGACTTATACAGGATCTTATGCTTTATCTCCTAGAAGTGTGATTACAAATGTGTTTCATATACCTCAGTTCAAGTATAATTTATTATCTGTAATCAAGATAACCAAGGAGTTGGGATGCTTAGTTACCTTCTTTCCCTATTTTTGTATTTTCCAGGAGCTTTACAGTAGAAAGGTAAAGAAAATTAGTAGGGAAGAAGAAGGCTTGTAGATGCTACTGAGATATTTGACTACAAATGATAAAGAAGTTTCACTTGTTGTTAAGAATATGCCATCAGATATGAAGCAATTGGATTTGTAGTTGTAGTGTAAAAGATTAGGACATGTGTCTAGTATAGTCCTTAGCAAGTTGTTTACCTTGAATAAGATGAGATGTATAAAGTTTCAGAATGTAATATGTGTCTTTATGCTAAGCAAACAAGATCTTTTTTTTTGCTAGTACTATCAAAAGTGTAAGCTATTTTGACTTGATACGTATTGACCTATGGGGTCTTTATAATACAACAACTTTTGATGGAAACAAGTATTTTCACTGTAGTGGATGATTTTCTAGAATGACTTGGTTATTTTTGCTAAAGCATAAATCAAATATTTGTATCTGCATTATTTTATTTCTCTAGTTTGTCAGAACTCAATTTGGAAAAACTATAAAGATTGTGAGGTCTGATAATGTGTAATGCCCCAAGACTGCACCTTGGGCGTCAACTGGTGCTTACGACCCCGAAGAACTACAAGCCAACCCATGACTGGTACCTACTGTGAGCAATAAAATAATATTAGAATATATGCAGAAGAAATCTGAAAATGCCATTAGGTTATCAAAATACTGAAATAACAACTGAGTATAACTGATAATAACATCTGAAAACTAAATAATTGACTATGTTAGTCTGAAAACCTCTAACTGTCTGAATATGGAGTTGATGGAACAAACTCCCAATTAACTCCGACTGAAATAACTATTGAACTGCTGAAATACTAAAATAGGTAACTCTGTCCTTGAAATATGAGGACTCACCACTATAACTGCTGCAGATAGTCTGACTGCTAACTATGGTCAGGAACCTGAGCATCCGGACCTATGATATGAGACATCATAGCATAAAAGAGAGTATGTGCCAGTACGTGAAATGTACTGGTATGCTAAGTGAGGTAAGGCTGATATACATAGGTTCATATATATGAGATGATAACTGGCTTAATGAGCATCATGAAGTAACTAGATGAGAGTATATGCAAAACTGTAACTACTGAACATACAATACTACGCATATCGATATACATCGTGTATCTGAGATTATACTGAAGCTGAGTACTAAATTCTGATGGCTGAGTAACTGATAACTGATAGCCATGGTTCTGTAGAACTGACTAAGTTCTTTACTGAATACTGAAACTGTAACTGTGGGAGTGTTCATCTAACCGACATACCTCGATGTAGACTGATTTGGGGTCCAATCTGTGACTCTAGTTGGAAGGGTGTTAGCACCTTGCCACGGGATACTAACAATATTGTGTCAGCCCTAATCTGGCAAGAAGACTCATAAAATATATATAATTACGTCAACTTTAGTAAGGCAGGAGGACGAATTACCCTATGCTGGCTACGTAGTCCTGTAACGCAGGGACTGCTACTAAAGGTCAAACCCTCTGCTGGATGGAATGCCTCCATCTCTGAATTCGCTCGGTGATGAATTCTACTCCCAATTGAATTGACATGGAACTGATCACTAGACTATACTAAGCTTGACTGAACTGACACTGATCATGTTGACTGATTGTACTGGACTGAGTTCACTGAGTTCTGTTAACTGACTAGTACTACTGTTCTTGACCTTTACTAGACTATTCTATAACTACTGCAACTCATTAAACAGCTAGATTTAGAGTAATAAATACCCCAGGACTCGATAGCATAATAGATAAACTCATATCACAACTTTAGCAACACATAATAAGTTACCATACATAATTTACTCATATGGATATTTTATCAAACACTTTGGGAGCATGGTTAATGCACATGCTAATGAATAACACATAAGCATCATGACTACAACTTAAACTTGCAATTTTAAGGATTTTAATAAGGGAATTACATCAATCAACATACATGCTATCTTATGTTCATGAAACTATAGTTAAATTTTGAATTGAAACCCATACAACAACACAAATATGAATACAACCCAATTTGCGCATGTAAATCATGAAACTGAAAACTTATACTTTTAAAAAAAGAATTCTTGAACTCCAAGGGTAGAAGAAAACTCAAAGATGAATACCTAACATACCTTGATTGTTGATTTCATTAGAATTGTGGTGAATTCTTGGAACTTGGACTTGAACTTGATGAAACTAGGGCTTTGTTCTTGAGAGTGTTTGTGAAATAATGAGTGAATTTTGCCCTTTGGGAGATTTAATTCGTGTTTTGGTTGAATTGGGTGAGGAAAAAAGGACCTAAATTCCCTTGGAAAGTCAGAATTAAATGAGCAAAATGTGCCCAGTGACGCGATGACCAACGCATCGCGTCAATGGTATCAACACAATATCCGACGCATTGCGTCGATGGTGCCAACGCGATTTCCAATGCGATGCATCGAGATCGCATTGGCTTTCTATTTTTGTCATCCAAACATGACCCCAACGATGTCCAAAAATTTCAAAACTCACCTAAGATGACCTATTGACATCCCTGATCATGATTTAATTTAAAAATCGACAATATAAGGTCGTACGGATAAAAAATAAGATTATCCAATTATGAAGGCCAAAAATGATTCTAAGTCTTAACACTTAGCTGGATTTTTTTAAGAATGGGACCCCTTATTACAAGCTATATAGGAATGGATTGAACTAGAACTTTTATGGGGTCTTACAATAGCTCCCCCTTGGAAACATTCGTCCCCAAATGAGACTGACTAAACTGAGTCGAACTGCACTTACACTGACATGCATAACTGAAACATGACTGAATTTTGGAG
Source organism: Capsicum annuum (assembly GCF_002878395.1). Classification (NCBI taxonomy): domain Eukaryota; kingdom Viridiplantae; phylum Streptophyta; class Magnoliopsida; order Solanales; family Solanaceae; genus Capsicum; species Capsicum annuum. The sequence continues at coordinate 9,503,754 of NC_061120.1, read as the reverse complement.
ACATGACACATGACTTAACTGTTTCATGAATGTATGAATTATATGAGAATGTTATGCAACTGTAACTGAGTATGGAATATAGTAAATCTAAGGAAGGCTGTTACCTTAGATCGAGTCTAAGTTTGCAGAGAAGAGGTGAGGATACTTGGTTCGCATATCTGCCTCTTCTTCCCAAGTAGCTCCCTCAACGGACTGATTCCGCCAAAGAACTCTGACCAAAGGAACTTCTTTGTTCCTTAGTCTGTGAATCTGACGATTAAGGATTTCGACTGGAACTTCCTCATAAGAGAGATTGTTCTGAACATCTACACTCTCTATAGGGACTACAACTGTTGGGTCACCAATGCACTTCTTTAGAAAGGAGACGTGAAACACTGGGTGCATAGATGCTAAGTCTGCAGGTAACTCAAGCTCATAAGCTACCTTACCGAAACAACTCAGAATCCTATAAGGAACAACATATCGGGGACTATGTTTCCCCTTCTTACCAAACCTGTTCACCCCCTTCATGGGAGAGATTTTAAAATACACATAATTAAGTATGGCAATTGGGCGGTGCAGGGGCGGTGCGGGTTTAGATTCATCAACACTTAAGAAAAGTGGTACTTTCTCTTTGCCTTACCGTCTTTAGCTATGTGGGGTGGTGCGGGTTTTAAGTTATGCAGGCGGGGTGGCGGGGCGGGTTAAAGTAAGTTTTTTATAAATGGTGCGGTGCGGGTTGCGGGTATATGCAGGTTTAAATTTTAAAAAGCTAAAAATTAGTATTGTTCTCGTGAATATATCTAAAGTTATATGTATTCTTTACTTAAAAATTGATGATACTTAAAATGACATGTATAACACTACAAATAAATACTTTTATAGTAGTTTTTTTAACATCTATATTCATTTTAATAAAAATATGCTATTTGATCATTACTTGTATACGTTATACTTTTTGACAACTTTTTAGTGAAAAGTGATATAATAGAAATTAGTTATTATTTTTTAGTTGTAGATTTAAAAATAATATGATTTTTAATGGAGTTACGATTTTTTCCAAAAAAGAAAAAAATAAAACATGGGGCGGGGCGGGGCGTTATGCTCGGGTATGAATGTGGGGTGGGTTTATGCGGGTTTAAAGATAATGCGGTGCGGTGCGGTGCAGTTTTAAAACTTGCAGGTTTAGAAACAACCCGCACCACCGCATCATTGCCATCCCTACACATAATCACCAATCTCAAATTCAAGATTTTTTTTCTCACATCTGCATAAGATTTCTGTCGGCTCTGGGCTATCTTAAGCCTCTCCCTGATCAACTGTACTTTCTCTAAGGCATCAAACACCAAGTTAAGCCCCACTACCGTGACCTCACCTACCTCAAATCAACTAATGGGAGATCTACAGGTTCTCCCATAAAGAGCCTCAAATGGAGCTATCTGAATACTGAAATGATAACTTTTATTATACACGAACTCAATCAAAGGTAAGTGGTTATCCCAACTGCCCTTAATGTCAATGACACACGCTCTCAATGTATTTTCTAAAGTCTAAATAGTCCTTTCTGCTTGACCATCTGTCTGAGGGTGAAAGGTTGTATTGAGGTGGACTTGGGTACCAAGACCCTTTTTGAAGGCTTTCCATAAGTGAAAGGTGAACTGTGTACCTCTATCTGTAATGATGGACAACGGTACACCGTGTAACCTAATCAACTCTCTGATATAAATCCTAGCATAGTCCTCGACTGAATAAGAAGTATGACCTGGTAAGAAATGGGTTGATTTGGTCATCCTGTCCATAACAATCCAAATCGAATCATGCTGACGAGGAGTACGAGGCAAACTTGTTACGAAATCCATGTTCACTTCCTTCCACTTCAAGTGGGAATACTAAACTCCTGCATAGACCCACTAGGCTTCTGATGTCCAATCTTAACCTGCTGACACATCGAGAACTTAGCTACAAACTCTGCAATATCCCTCTTCATCCCACTCCACTAATAGATCTCCCACAAATCGTGGTACATCTTAGTGTCCCCTGGATGAATGAAGTAACGTGCACCATGCGCTTCTGCAAGAATTAGCTGCCTCAAGCCATCTACACCTGGCACACAAAGTCGGCCCTGGCAGCGTAACACACCATCTCCCCCTTGGGAGGAAACTTCTACTTTCTAATCTCTGACTGATTCTTTTAACTTAAATAGACCGGGATCTTTATCTTGCTTTTCTTTCACTTCAAAAACCAAAGATGATTCCAAACTATTCTGTACCTAAACACCACCCTCTGCCGAATCAACCAAATAGACACCTAGTCTGGCAAGCTGATGAACTTCCTAAACTAACTTCTTCTTACCATCCTTAACGCGAGCAACACTACCCATGGACAACCTACTGAGGGCATCCTCCACTACATTGGCTTTGTCGGGATGATACAGAACACTCATGTAATAATATTTTAATAACTCTAACCACCTTCTCTAATGCAAGTTCAGGTTTTTCTGCATAAATACATAATGTAGGCTTTTGTGGTTTGTGAACACATCAATATGCACCCGATACAAATAGTGCCTCCAAATCTTTAAGGCAAACACAACAACTTCTAGTTCAAGATCATGGATGAGATAATTATTTTCATAGGGCTTAAGCTGTCTAGAGGCGTAGGTTATAACCTTACCTCTCTGCATCAAAACACACTCCAAACCAACTCTGGAATCATCACAATATATAATAAATCCGTCTGAGCCATCGGGTAAAGTCAAAACTGGGGTTATAGTGAGTAGAGTCTTCAACTCCTGAAAACTCTTCTCATAAGAATCTGACCACTAAAATTTAACTTTTTTTTTGAGTTAATATGAACATGAGGGATGCAATGGACGAAAACCCTTCAACAAACCGTCGGTAATAGCTAGCTAAACCCAAAAACCTCTTGATATTTGACGAAGAGATAAGTCTGAGCCAGTTTTTTACTGTTTTGGTCTTTTGAGGATCAACTCTAATGCCATCACCGAAAATAATATGACCAAGAAAATCTACTTATATTAGCTAAAATTCGTATTTACTAAATTTAGCAAACAACTAATGGGCTCTAAGAGTTTGTAATACTATTCTGAGGTTGTTTGAGCGATCATGTTCATTACGGGAGTAGACAAGAATGTCATCTACGAAGACTATGATGAACATGTCCAAGTACTGCTTGAACACACGGTTCATCAAGTCCATGAAAGTTATTGGGACATTGGTAAGACCAAATGACATGACTAGGAATTCGAAGTGACCATAGCGAGTTCTGAAAGCTATTTTTGGAATGTCACATTCTCTGACTCTGAGTTGATGATAGCATAACCTGAGGTCTATCTTAGAAAAGTATCTGGAACCCTAAAGTTGGTCGAACAAGTCATTGATTCTAGAAAGTGTGTACTTATTCTTGGTTGTGACTTTGTTCAACTGGCAGTAGTGTATACATATTCTAAGAGAACCATCTTTCTATCACATGAATAAGACTGGGGCACCCCCAAAGAGATACGTTGGGATTGATAAATCCTTTGTCTAAGAGGTCTTTCAACTGTTCTTTTAACTCTTTAAGTTTAGCTGGAGCCATTCTATAGGGCGGAATAGAGATGGGGCGAGTATCAAGAAGAAGGTCTATTCCAAAATTAATTTCCCTTTCAGAAGAAACTCCGGGGAGATCTTCGGGAAACACATCTGGAAATTTACTTGCTACTAGAACTGAATCAAGATTAGAAGTCTCAGAACTAGAGTCTTTGACTCACACCAAATGATAGACGCACCCCTGGATATCATTTTGCTAGATCTAAGGTATGAAACAAGTTGACCCTTAAGTACTGTGGTACTACGCCTCCATTCTAGGACAGATTCATTCGGGAACTAAAAATGGACAACTCTATTTCTACAATCAACTGAGTCATAGCCTGAATGAAGCCAATAATTAGACAGTTCCTGTATACCCACCGGGATATGATAGACTTACCCACTAGGGTAGAGACTGAGAAAGGCTCTGTTAGGATTTTAGAACTGAATTTAAAGTTGACGGCTATATAAGAAGTTACAAAAGACCAAAAAAACTCCTGAATCTAGCAAAGCATAAATATGTAAATGGTAAACTTGTAACGTACCAGTGACCACTTTAGGAGAACTTTCCTGATCTTATCGAGACTGGAGTGCATAGAGCCTGTTTGAGCGTTGCCCACTGGTGGCAGTGGAAGCGGCACCCTGCTGAGATGAGCGATCAGACTAAGCAGGGGAACGATTATGCTGACTCTGCGAACCCCCTGAGGAAATTCTCTAATTCTATGACTTGGTTTGCCACACCCAAAATACATGTCGCTGCCAGCCCTGACAAAGAGGATTTGTTCAGACACTGTTCACACTACCCTGATATTTAGAGCTTGGCGACCTATCTTTATTACCATTTTTGAATTTAGGCACCAGAGCACTGGCTGAGAACGGAGATGAGACTAAAGATTTTGGGCGGAACTGAGGACGATTTCCACCTTCTGACTTAGGCTGAGCAAAACTAAAACTACTTGTTCTAGCCTTCTTGTTCTCTCTCTCTTTCTCCTTAGTTTTCTGCTCCTCAATCTATTGATCATGGACCATCAAACTAGCCAAATCCATTTCCTTAATCAGCATTACGATCCTACACTCTTTGACCACATTGTCAGACACACCAGACACGAACTTGCTCGTTTTAGGCCTGCTATCAACTACCACAATTCAATATGTGAAGCTCAATTCAAAGATTTAGGGATAGTGCACCAGAAATCTTTCTCTTAAACCCCTCAGCAAAATGGTATTGCTGAGAAGAAACATAGGCATATCCTTAAAGTTACAAGAGCCTTAAGGTTTCAAGGAAAGATACTTCTTAGATATTGGGGTCATTGTGTACTAGCTGCAGCTTATTTAATCAACAGAGTTTCTAGTAGAGTTATAGATGGTCAGACTCCATATGAGAGGTTGTATAGCAAGAAACCCTTCCCATCCCACCTTAGAATATGAAGTTGGTTATGTTTTGCTAAATATTTGTTTGAACATGACAAATTAATGCCAAGGTCTAGGACTGTTGTTCACATGGGGTACTCTGAGGTTAAAAAAGGATATATCTTGTATGATTTGGTAGGCAAGTCCTTCATTGTAAGCAGGGATGTTATTTTTAGGAAAGATGTATTTCCTTTCAATACTATGTAGTCAAATTCTAAGCAGCATGTGTTTGTTGATACTTTATCTGGTTCAAGTATGTTGTTTCAAGATCATGATTATTTTGTTCCTAAAAAGATGGATCAAGTGCATGATAATGGTAACAATGTGGAACAAAAGCAAATAAATATACCTCATGATAAAAAAATACCTCCTAATCAAGAGGTTAATATTCAAGATTAGCCTAAACTTCTTATTGATCAACCAGATGTTGTTGAATTTGTACTTGTACCTACTACTCATGTTAATGAGTAAATGTCAACCAGAAGATCTACTAGAGACAGACATACTCCAATATGGATGCAAGATTTTGTGTCTTTAAATATCAATAAGGAGGTTCAGTATCTTATGTGCAATTATATAAGCTACAAACATCTATCAAGTGCATATCAATCTTATTTATCTGGCTGGTACTTCAATTCTTAAAGAACCTACCTCCTATTTAGAGGCTGTGAAAAACCAAAGGTGGATTGATGTTATACAGGCTGAAATACAACCACTTGAGGATAACAAAACTTGGGTAGTTTTAGACCTGCAAGTATAAAAGAAACCTATAGGTTGCAGATGGATTTATAAAGTCAAGTACAAATCTATAGGTGAAGTGGAGAGGCTTAAGGCCAGACTTGTGGCAAAAGGTTACAGTCAACAAGAGAGTATAGATTATATTGAGACATTTTCTCCCGTTGTCAAAATGGTCATTGTCAGTACTATTTTATCTGTTGTAGCCTCAAAGAACTGGCACATTCATCAAATGGATGTGTTTAATGCCTTTTTGCAGGGTGATTTAAATTATGAAATCTACATGACTATGCCTCAGGGATTTTCCAGTCAAGGGGAGAAGGTGTATAGATTGATCAAATCCCTTTATGGGTTGAAGCAAGCACCAATACAATGGAATCACAAACTGACTGAAGCTCTATCAGTCTAAATTTTCAACAAAGTCAACCTGACTACTCCTTATTTATCAAGAAAAATTGTGAAGGAATAACTATAACTTTGGTATATGTGGATGATATGCTCATCACAGGAAGTAGTTTGAAGTTGGTGGAAGAAATAAAGAAGGCATTGTACAATGCTTTTAAGATGAAAGATCTAGGTGAGCTGAAATACTTCTTAGGAACTGAGTTCACAAGATCTAAAGCTGGAATTCTTATGCATCAGAGGAAGTACACACTTGAGCTTATAACCGAGGTTAGTTTTTGAAATCGATTGTCACTTTATAAGGGAAAAAATTCAACCAGGCATGATCACTGTTAACTACATTCCTACACAAGAGCAACCAACTGATATGTTAACAAAAGGATTATCTAAATTTTAGCATGAATATCTGTTGTCCAAGCTTGGAGCTTTAAGTATCTTTGTGCCTGCTAGTTTGAAGGGGAGTGTTGAGATAAAAAGATGATTAATTGAAAATGTAACAACCAGTGAGTTATAGCTAGACAGTTAAGACATTTCAGGAAACTAGTTAAATAACTAACTTTTCATTTGTTAGTAGTGACAGTTATTAGAGATAGAATACAATATAAAGCTATAGACACTTGTATTCATTTATAATATGATTGAATATAGAAATACAATAAGCTCTTGTTTCCTTTCTTTTCTTCATGCTCTCAATCATATACTTCCCAGTACTTAGTTGATTTCAATAACCTTCAATTTTATACTCAAACTATTATGATGACCTATTACACCCCTAATCTTATTTAAAGTGAAATTAATACCCCCTTCATAAGACAAACTCAGATTTTATATGAAGTGATGTTATACACGCACTTAACACGTGCATGATATCATTTTTAATTTTTCTTTTTAATCCTTTTTCCTTAGTATTGTTTTTTTCAAAATACTTTCTCATTTCTTCTTGGGCTCTTTCTCTTTTAAGTCTCTTTATCTTCCTTCTCTGTCACTAATAAATTCAAGAAAAAAGAGAAATTCAAAGAGAGAAACAAACAATAGTAAAATGTATATTGAGTGTAGAAGTTACGGTAAAATTTTGATAGTCGATGATAACACCATTTCTGCCAGTGAAGAAAATGAGTAAAATGTTAAAATTCTTCAAAAATATTGATAACTAAAGATCAAAATCAAACATTTTATTGATATTCTTTGTGTATAAAAATAATTATGTACATTATTAATTACTTGGAACTGAGATGACATTGTGGTAGTCATGGGTGATGCTCCGGCGAGAATGGAGAAGACAAAGAAAAAGTAATTGTCTTCTCCGATGAATTTTCAATAAATTTTATACATAGGTATCATTGGATTTTTTGTTAGAGTCATTCATCTTCCTCAGTAATTCTTTCCGTTGATCTTCTCCGGCTGAACTTTCTGTTGAGTTTGAACCAAACAATTATGAACTTTACCAAAAGGAATATCGAACTTTTCAATGAAAACCTTCATAGTTTTCACTCTTTTCAATTTCTTCCTTAAAGTTTCTCTTTAAAAGCTTCAAGGGAAAAAATTAGAAATACTTCCATGGAGATTTTTGGAGAGGATTCCTTTGTGGAAGAACCCAACAAAAAAAAAAAGCAAAAGTTTTGAAGAAGGCGAGACCCACATATAAAATTAATAAATAAAAAAATTAATTTAATTAATATTTTTATAATTGAAAAATAATTAATCTACTGTATATATTAAAAAGAAAATTAAGAATACTTAATGATATAATGACTAATGAAATAGTGACACGGGTGCAACTATGTCATTTTAAGATTTTTTTTTTTCCTTCCTCTCACGCACCTTAGGAAGGTGAATACATTTTTCCTACCATGTCACCTTCTAAGGTGAAAATAATTTCACTTTTAATAAGGTTAAGGGTGTAATAGGCCGTCAGGTTAGTTTAAGTGTGAAATCGACTTTTCGTATATACTCCTTCCTTCCCATTTTACTCATTCCAAATTTTTTAATTTGATTTCTCATTTTAATTGTCATTTTTCATTAATCAAGACAAGACAATTTTTTTTCCCTTTTTATCATTAGTATTAATTGTTTTATCTTCAAATTAAAATGTAAATATCATTTCATAGGGTACTATGATAAATTAATTATGTTATTAATTATTTTTATTAATTAATGTGCAATATCAAATCGAAACGAATAAAATAGGACAAAGATAGTAGTTTAGGGTGATTTTGGTGATTTTATCCTGAAAAATATGCACATATTAATGTCGCATGAGACATATGAATAGATTTAGAATTATAAATTTCTTTAGACTTTTAAAGAATATTAATTTAGGAATAAAATAAAATATTAATTTTATTTTAATAAATAAATAATTTAAAATATATATTTATATAAAATGGTCAACTAAATGGAACAGAATCAGAATTATTAAGAGTGATCTCTCTCTTCATGTTTCTTTGTCTTCTCCACAATTGTCTTGTTATGACACATGCATACTGCAAATTCAGAAAATTGACAATTGGTTCTCCTTGCTGCTGCTTTTCTGATTCTAAACAATAATAAATTATACTGACACTTACTTTTGCTTTTAAGAGCAATGCACAAGAGAGGGAAAGAATAAGATGAATGTTTTGTTGTTTTCAAATTTGTGATAACATCTCTCAATTTACAAACACTAAAAGAGTGAGATGAAGAGCTGCAATCTAAATCGTGTCTTTTTAATATAATCAAAAAAATATCTTCTTTTTTTCCCTTTTTAATTCCTCATTTATACCTTAAAACTCCAACACTACGTATCATAGAAACTTGATAATTCAAGAAGGGGGATTAAATATTCTTATAACATGAAGGACAAGATAGTTTGATACACTAAATTTTTGTTGTATGCAAAGTCTGAAGAAACATCAAATTACAGAAATTTATTGTACACATTTTTATTCAAATATTACTATCTAATAAGAGGCTAAAGGCTGGAGAAGCTGACAACTCTCTGTCAACATGTTTGTTGCTCCTTTCTGCTTCATGAGCTGCTTTCTTCATGATTTTATTATGTGATCTCTAATTAATTATTATAAATTATTAATTTTGCCTGCTTCAAAAGTTGTTTCTCCCGTGATTTTCTTATATCATCTCTAATTAATTATTATAAGTTATTTATGTATTAAAAAATTAATAATACTTAATAAAGAAGTAAAATAGATATTTATGACATGTTTGCTTCACCTGCTTTACCTAAGTATTTTTGTATAGTCATTTTGTTATATCACTTCTAATTAGATATGTTTGTTTCGCTGTTTCAATCGTGATTTTACTATGTCATTCCTAATTAATTACTATGACCATTCCAAATTTTTAACAAGTATTTTTTATAGTAATTTTGCTATATCACTTCTAATAAGTTGTTGTGAGTCATTAAGATATGTTTGTTTCGCGGCTTCAATCGTAATTTTATTATATCACCCATAATTAATTATTATGGTTATCTAAGCTTTGAAAATTACATAAAACATATTATAAATTATAATAGTTAACAATTTAAAATATCTAAAATAAATAATTTGTTATATATATGTAAAAAATACTACAAATCAAAATAATTAAAATAAATTTTAAAAATATTTTTCGGTCCATGTCTTACACGGGCTATTAATAACTAGTATATACATAAAATCAGACTGGGAAAAGAAACATTTCCTTTAATTGAGTTAATCTTACTTTTTATCCTTTTTAATGTCTCAAAGAAAACTACCAAGTTCTAGATTAGGAAATGATTTAACTTAAACTTTCAATTGTATTTTCACTAACAATTTTTTTATAGTCTTTAAAATATACAATATATTTAAGGTCATAAATATCACTACTATATCATATTAAAGAGATTAAACTTCAAAAATTTCTTACTCTCTTTGTTTCAATATATTTCTTGTTTCCTTTTCTTAGTTCAACAACATCATAGATGGTTTTACCCGTATTTTAGAAAAAAGACATGATTTTTCCTATGAACTTGTTGCCTCAATTTACTTTAATATTTAAAATTAAATTTCTATTTATTTACCTCCTTTAATATTTTTAAAATGTATTAATTTCACCCCTCAAAGCCGAATACCACTTTCACAACGGAGAGTATGTTAAACTCGCCTACACGTCACCGTCATGTCAACGCCACGTCGGAGCCACGTCATTACCACGTAAGAAATTACTATTTTTCTAAAAAAAAATTAATCCCTCACATATTATTTTTATATATATTTTAAAATATATATATACTATTTTATTTATATAAATATATATATATATATATATATATATATTTATATATATTAAATAAAAAAGACATCTTCATCCCTATTTTCTTTCTTCTTCACACCCCCACCCACCCCCCCCCCCCCTCCCCTAATTAATCCCCCCCCCCCCCCCCCCCCCCCCCCCCCTCCTTCCCCCCCTCCTTCTCAGCCCCCCCCCCCCCCTCCCTCTTCATCCTCCTCTAGCACCCTCCCACCCCACCCCATCCATTTTCTCTTGACCATTTTCCCTCACCCACTCCCCCCACCCTCTCTTTATCCCCTTTCAACCTCCACCCCTGCCATGAAAAATGCTTTATCCTCCATTTTTTTTTCAATTATTCCATTAAAATTATCAGATAATAACATAAAAACACCAAATTAAGATAATTCCTCCATTAAAATACTATTTCAACTCATTTTTCTTAAACTTTTTCTTAAAGTAATACTAGTAGTTTATAGTGAGCAATGATTGGAGTAATTATTATAATGGTTGGGAGGATAAACACAATTGATTAGTAATGGTTTTCGTAGTTATAGCAATTGTATTTGATTTTAGTTTGGAATTTTCTTATGGCCATCACATTATGATTTTGACATTTTGGTAATGGTCGAAGAAAATGGGTATTGTTGTTTGATGATGTATCGGAGAAGAAAAGGGTGTGAGGTGTGGGTATGGGGTGCGGGGTAGGGATGAGAGGTGAAGGAGGGTGGAGACCAGAGGGCATTGAAGAAGAAAAGATTGATTTTTATATATATATATATATATATGCAAAATAAGTGGGACCATATAATTTTTTAAATAATAAACGCGTTTTTTTTTAAAAAAAAATGTCATGTCAGCATTAAGGGTGAAACAAATACACCTTAAAGATGTTAAGGGGGGTTAAATAAACGAAAATTTAGTTTAAGTGCTAAAGTAAGTTGAGGCGATAAGTTTGAAAAAAAATCATGTCTTTTCTTCCTATTTTATAAGGATATAGAATATATTGTCGATAGATCCTCTCCTGTTGGGAATCTTGTCAATATTGCCTCGTGGATCAATTGTCTCTAAGCCTTCCTTGAATGTTCGAAGGATTTCCCCCGTCCAATGCTTCCGCTGATTTTCAGATAGAAACTCCAATTTCTCTTTCTGCTCGTTGGGAGAACTCTCAATGGATTGATTTTCGGGAGTCGAGCAAGAAATAACAAGAAAATAATAGATTGTTTTCTTTAACATTTCACATGAAAATTGTTAAGATTGTAAGATTGAAAGAGTTTCTCAATGCATTATACACATTTTTAGAATAAGATCACACATTCAAAAATTATAAAACAAATGAAACAAAGGGAATAGAGACAAAGTTAGGAGTTTGAGTTTATAAGATCTAGAAAATAAAAATAGTTTATTAAGTTCTGAATAAATTGTTTAACATTTAAGTACAAATATAAGATCCAGATGAGAATTATTGAATTCTATCGAACTCATAAATATAGTTTTAACTTTTTTTTTTTTTTTTTTGACTTAAAAACAATTTATTGAAACAAACATACGTACGTTTGTTACAGACAAGAAACTATTCAAAAAATTCTTGAAGTGTGAAAATTTTCAAAGAGTTCTTGCAAAATAAAAGGGAAGGAGAATCAAAGGGCTTTCCAAAGAACCTAATCTATCCGCCACAGCATTTGCCATCCGATGGACGTAGCAGATTTGTGGTTCATCCATATCCCTGATGAGTGAACTGCAATTCATAATCATGTGTGAGAAAGATTATTACAGTAATTTTTAATATTTGTATAAGTATTTGTGGGTCAATCTCTACAGTTACGAGAGTCAAGTTCTTTTGAATGATCAATCTCCCCTAAATTAAAATATTTTTTTTAACTCCAAATCCAGTTGATAAATTTAGGGGAAAATGCTCTGTTTTCATCCTAAACTATATACAAAATTGTTGAGATACATCCGAACTTTAGGAGAGTTCTATTACCCCTTGGACTAACAAAAATCATATTTTTGACAACCTTAGTGTCTACGTCGCACATACGTGTGCCTACATGAACTTTCAGTGTGTTGATTCACTGATTACCACGTAGTCATTAAGATTGTCAAAAATACAATTTTAATTAGTCCAGAAAAATAATAGGACCCTTTTAAAATTTGAATATATCTCAACAATTTCGTATAAAAACAGAACATTTACTCAAATATTTATGTAAATTATAATAGAGGGAATAATTTGCCATTCCAAAAGCATGATTAAAAGGAAAAATAAGTTAGGAAAATAGAACAAAAAGACAAAAATGGGTGGTCTTCAATAGATTAATACTTCCAAAGTGTTATTAAGCGCAATTATCGAGAGCCCGTTTGTTCCCTCAGACAAAGCAAGGACAACTGAAACAACTGCTAAACTTATGCTAATTTAGCATACACGTGGCATATTATTATTCATCCATTTGTATTTTTTGTCATGTTTTTACATTAGCCAAATATACTCCCTCATTCTCATATTGCTTGCATGTTTGTTAAAAAATTATTTCAAAAATTAAAATAATTAACATATTTAAAGAATTAATAGATAATTAATTTTTTTTAAAATTTTATTTTTAGTAATTTAATGAAAGAGTAGTTAACTCTAATAGATAGTGATAATATTTGATGTGAGTTTTATAGGACTATATTAGTAAATTTGTGTTACTTATTAATTTCTGCTTAAAAGTTATATAAAAAATAAATATGTCAAATAATATAAGACGGAAGGAATATAGAGGATCATTTGATAGGATATATAAGCATGCATAGTATTAAATATAATGTATTAGTAATATTAAGATGGAAAAGGGTCAAATATGTTCCTAAACTTTGCAAAAAAGTTTAAATATACCTTCCGTTATAAGTTTGGTCTATTGATGCCCTTGTTGTTAAAGTTATCCCTCTGGATGTTAAATGATTAGTTGAAAATTTACAAGCCCTTTTTTCCCCTTTTAAAAAAAAAATTAATTGCCACATAAATCAAATAATTACCGCATCACAAAAAATAAATTCACTCAATTCTTTATAACCTGAACCTGATCCAACAATTTGAACCAACCCATGACCCGATCCAAGATCCACACCCCTTCTAATCCATGACCCCTGTTGTACAGTCTTCAAGTACTCACTTTCTCGTGGATTGTCATAATAAAAAAGATCTAATTGTTTGCAACAAATTTTACAATGATGAATAATAAATTACAATCACAAATAAAACATGAAGAAACAAGAACATTTTATTAATAACGAATATGAGAACAATTCTGTTCCTACTTGATTGATCTCTCATGATTTTCTCTATAATTCGAGGGTCGTATCGTATTTCTCGAACATAGAAATATGGATCTCCATAATTCGAGGGCCATAACGTATTTCTCGAATATAGAAATATGGATCTTCTTGATGTATTTGATTATCAAGAGAGGATTTTGATCTATGAATATCCCATGAATTTTTGAGATATTCAAGATGGCTCTCTAAGAAAATATTTGCCTCTTTGTATAAGCATAATTCAGGGTTTAGGGTAAATTACACTCTAAGAACTCTAACAGAATTTGAATTCTTTTTGTGGAGTCCCACAAATTTTAGATCTCTACACTAATATCGTGAGAACAAAAGAGTGATCAATGTATCGCTTAGCCAATTTTGGATCCGTCTCCAGTGATGCCACAAACCGGAGAAACAACTCACACGCAATCTGCATATGTATCCATGCAACGTCCATCAAGGGCTCCTCTTCTTCCAAGATAAGAGCTTCCAGTGCTTTGTTTTTATGAGGTTGAGGAGCACGAGGCCTGAATAAGTTCAAGGACACCATTTTAACTATTTCTTGCACAGCTCTGTTCGTGAATTTCCCATTTGCAGAAGTAACATAATCAACTAGCTCCACCAACGTCTGTCTCTTGGATGTCTTTTTCTTTCAAATCTTTCGTTGGGTCAGTGAAGTCGAACCAGACACAACACAAGTTCAGTTTTTTGATGAACAAATTTTGTTTATCAGAATTTTGGGCCCATGATGGGTTGGTTCAAATTGGTGGATCGGGTTAGGTTGTAAAAGAGCTGGGTGATTTTTTTATTTTTTTTGTTATATGGCAATTATTTGGCTTATGTGTCAATTATTTTTTTTTTTAAAAAAAAAAAAAAAAAGAGGAAAAGGGACTTGTAAATTTCCAGCTAATCATTTAACATTCAGAAGGGTATATTTGCTCCTAAACTTTAACAGCCAGAACATTAATGGATCAAACTTATAACGGAGTTATATTTAAACCTTTTCACAAAGTTTAGAAGTATATTTGACCCTTTTCCCTATTACGATTAATAATATGTGATTAATTATTTTAAAATTAATTATATTGACATTAATCTTAATTGACTATTTGATTTATTGTACTAAATGACTAGATGAATAAAATTTTGTATGTTGAAGGTTCTAGAATCAATGAAAGAATATTTAAGGTTAGCATCTAAAGTTAAGATAGATAGTCCATTACTAAGAGAAGTGGCGATTTTGTTTTGCTTGCTGGGAGAGAGAGTTCTCGAATTATGTTTTCTAATCAGATAGCGGCTAGCGACTGATCACTTACTAATAAACACCAACTGAAAGAGGAATGTAGTAGGGTAAGAGTAATACTTAATGAAGTATGTTAAAGTAAGGTCTGTATTAGGCGGATCCAGGATTTGAAAGATAGTACGGTCATAATACAGAGACGGATCTAGGATTTGAAAGATAGTAAGGTCATAATACAGAGACGGATCTAGGATTTGAAAAATTCATGAAGACTTGCCTAGTTGGTGTCATCAAGTGTGTCAAAAGAAGTCAAAGGTCCTACTCTGTTTAACTGCAATTTGTACTTTAATGAGAAAACAGAAAATATAATGCTAATAAATCAATCTAAAAAGGAGTCTTAAGCTAGGTTCGAACTCACGCTGTTGGGGTAAAACCCCAATAGTCTCAATGACTTGCACCATCATCTCACTTTGTATTGTGAGTGTCAAGTGTAACAATATAATTATACGTTAACTGATACATACATACAAATATACACATAAATATACAGGGTTTCAATCGAGAAATGCCGGCGTCGTGGCTCCCCAATCCTCCTATATAGATCTGCCCCTATCAGAATACATAATCATACTCATTAATTGAGCTTTAGGTTGCACTTGCATTTATACCCATTAATTGTAGATGTGCATAAGTAGTTACTTAAATTTGTATAAATTTGAACTAATACATATATACAGATATACACATAAATATACAGGGTTTCAATCTAGAAGTGCGGGCGTCGTGGCTCCTCAATCCTCCTACATAGATCCGCCCCTATCATAATACATAATCATACTCATTAATTGAGCTTTAGGCTGCACTTGCATTTATACCCCATTAATTTTAGATGTGCATAAGTAGTTACTTAAATTTGTAAAAATTTAAACAAGTAGACATTGCGTTCTCTGCAGCAACTGTGTGGCATCAATATGGCAATTTCATGCGAATAAACAATTAGATTCCACTTATAATGTGTGTGCCTACTTGTTCAACTTTATATAAGTTTAAGTATCTACTTGTACATATTCAAAGTTGGAAGACATAAATACAACATAAAATCAAATTAAATGATACATTTTACATATTATGCCGAAAATAAGAATGCTATCTCATATTATATTAATATGTCATAATAACTTATTACTACTATGTACGAAGAAATGAAACGTGTGAATAAAGAGGTTAGGTTTATCAACAACAATAACATATTCAGTAAAATTTCACAAGTAAGGTTTAAGAAGAGTAAAGTGTACGTAGATGTTATCACTACCTCAACGAGGTAGAGAGGCATGGGTGGAGCTACCCTAGGTGAAGGCTGGTCAAGTGCACACCGTTCGCCAAAAAATGTGTGGTGTGAAAATGTTAAATCTCAACTATTATGAATGTATATTTAATTTTACACATCCTTGAACAATTAAGGAGAAGATTTGCACACCTTTCACCAATCTTCTGACTCTGTCATTGTAGAGAGGTTATTTTCGAAAGATTCTCGACACAATATAACAAATTTAGATACAAAGAAGAGGAAAACAGTGAAGAAAATATGACAACTAATCAGCCACAGAAAAATACTAATCAACCACAAAATAAAATAGTGCGATAATTAAAATAACAATGATGGATATTTACGGCTAAACCCTAAGCTACCATACTATGGTGCACAATAACACTTTTACTCAACCGCCTATCTAAATTCATGTCCTCGATAACTTGAATATGTGTCATGTCCTGTCTAATCACCTCACTCCAATACTTCTTCGGCTTACCTAACCTTTTCGTACCTATACCTAAATTCTCGCATCTCTTCATTGGAGTGTCTGAACCTCGCCACATCATAGATAAAAGGGAAAAGGGGACAAATATACCTTCAAACTATGGTAAATGGTACGAATATATACCCCGTCATATTTTGGGTACGCATATGCCCCTGCCGTTAATGAAATGGTACGTATATGTTCCTCACATTAATGGTAGGGGCATATGTGAATCCAAAGTAATAAAAGATATCTACGTACCATTTATCATAATTTGGAGATATATCTATCCCCTTTTTATTTTAATTTTTGTTATCTCAAATGCTTAACACAAACTCACTATCCGATCTGATCTCAATTAAAATTTAAGAGACTCCTAACTAACAAACACGTTTTTTCCACCACCTACATCGGTATTACACACACCAACAACACACACTACTATCGATTTTTTTTTTTTTTTTTAAAATTGATCCATAACATACAAAAACAACATCAAAAAATTGAACCCCTCACGTATTAAATTTTTAGCAAAATTTCGTCGGATAAACACGACCCACCACCGATAAACACCACATAGCTGCCATCCCCATTGAACCGAGAACACCTCATTGACTGCCACCTTTCTGCCTAATCTCCACTCCCTCAAATCAACAAACACCACCTAGCACCAACGACCAATCACTACAATTTGATTGGATTTCACATTTAAGGGAAAAACAGAGAGAGTGTCGAATTTAAAATAAAAAATAAAGGTCGGGTTGAGTTCAATGAATTTATTGAATCGAATAGTAAATTTATGTTAATTATTTAGGATTAAAAAATTAAAACAAAAAAAAAATAAATATACTTCCGAATTATGATAAATGATATGTATATATTCTTCGTCATACTTTGAGTACACATATGTCTCGATCGTTAGTGTGAGGAGTATATATATACTATTTCACTAACGATAGAGACATATATAGACTTAAAATATAATAAAAAATATATACATATTATTTATTATAGTTTGAGAATATATTTTTCCTTTTTCTACTAATAAAATTATTTTCAGAAAAAACACAGAAATAAGTGGGGTGAGCGTGGATCGAAGAAAAGGATAAAATTATTTTTAGAATATATTATAGTTTGAAAATATATTTCTCCCTTTTCTACGGATAAAATTACTTTTAGAAAAAACAGAGAAATAAGTGGGGGTGAGCGTGGGTCGAAGAAAAGGAGATCACATGCAGAATTGGGTCCACCAAGAAAAAGACCAGAGACCCGTGCAAGTCGGGTCACGTGATCCGGGTCCAAATTCTTATTCTCTGACTTGCTTTTCTATTCTTTTCATGCTTTGACTATTTATAACAAAGCCAAATCCTCAATCGATTGTTGTTGGATGATATGTTTTACCTTCTTAACGAGAAGTCGCGAATTTAAATTTTATTAATAAATTTTATTTTTTTAAATTAAAACCGCTTTAAATAAGGGTAGAGCCATCTTATAATTAAGGATTTAACTTGATTTCTGTTCAGCAAAAAATTATATTCTTTATATATGATAAAAATTATTTTTTTATGTATATATAATTGATATTGAATCCTCTTTGATTAGTTTTCATGTCTACTTTTTTCGATTTTGAACCTCCTCAATAAAAATTCTGACTCGACAACTCACCTCAAGTGATAAGCTTTGAACGTGTGAATCTGAATTTAATTAACCTCATTATAAATGTCAAAATATCGGACACTAAGTAAAAACAAAACAAAAAAAAAGGCAGACAACCCTCCCTCATTGTTGAATATACTCTGATAATATTCAAAAGTTGAGATACAATGAACAAAATTTGTTCACTCTTACTAATACGTTTGAAATTGAGTATAAAAAGAGTTTTGATAAAAAAGCCTTACTTTTTATTAATAAATCTTGCATGATACATGGTTGATGTAGATATGAATTAATCGAACTTCTAATATGAATATCACGCACGCAGTGAGAAGCCAATTAGAAGTTATAAGAAAGGGTCATTAAACTTATCGAATTAAATTTTTATTGATATATATTTTCATTGAGATTTAATTCAAATCGCGATGATATTTTCTGGTTCTTGAATGAGTCTGTTTCATATTTTTTTTAGATTTATGCTCTACTCCGAGTAAAGACCTGCCCGATTTGGATCTGTACACATATAACAAATGTTTTCATTACCATTTTTTAAATAATTTTTTCAATACATTTTATATAAATATTTATTAGAATTGAGATAACTTTGCTATTTATTAGAATTGAGATAACTTTGCTTGACAATTAGGATCTCTTTACCAAGAAAAAACATGAATATATATTTATATACTATAGTAAGGTCAAACTAGAAGACTACGTGGGTGTGTATATATATACACACATTGATAACATACAATACATATATTGAAAATTGTAGTTATTTGTTGAAAATTAACAAAGTTACAATTAGATATATGTGGAAGGAGGCTCATCATAAACTATGATACTCTAAAATAATGCATTTAAAAACATGAAGTTTCCATTTCAATTCAACCAATCAATGTCGGTGGATGATAGTACAAATATTGCTACCAATTCAAAAGAAATACAATGATATACTAATTTATAAATTATTGTACTATATTATATATTATCATCTCATCAATAAATAAAATAAATAATGGATAAGTAGAATTGTTGGTAATACAATCTTTTAACAAAAGTTCCACCCCTCATTATGAGAACATATGTTAATGTTAACTTAAAATTAGGACACTTTTGCAAATATATTGTAAATAATATTTGTATAAAAATACATTGTATATATCTTACAAGTCAAATAAGGTAAAAACAATTGTAAATAACTTATCACAAGTATGATAAACAAATTTAATTAGTAATTAATTTGACATGTTGCTTTGTCATCGCAACTGTTGCCTTCAATGTATCAGTAGTCAATCGTATTTTTGATAAGGACAGTTGATAATCAAACCCGATTTTATCCATTATTTTCATACTCGATAATGATGCAAATGGTCAAAGATGAAATAATCAAGAATCCAATTTCATAACACAAGAATGACTACAAAGTTCTTTTTCCCCTTCTTCCTCTATTGGTTCGAAAGAAAAGCCACTGCAACCTTTGCCTTCAATGTATCAATAATCAATCCTATTTTCGATAAGGATAGTTGACAATCGAACCCGATTTTATCCATTATTTTCATATCAATAATGATGTAAATGGTCAAAAGATGAAATAAATCAAGAATCAAGAATCCAATTTCATAACACAAGAATGACTACAAAGTTCTTTTTCCCTTTCTTCCTCTAGTGGTTCAATTAAACTTCTCCATCCATTCCCATTTGGTGATGTTTCAAAAACATGTACCTCACTTCTAGTTCTTGATGTATAATTATCTTCCAACATAATTCTATAACCAGCCAAAAAGTACAATTTTGTCCCTATAGGAGCCATGGTACAAAAAATTCTTTCCAAATTTGGCCAATTATTTTGTTTGTCAATTTCTAATGTAGATATTGGTGAAGTTGAACCATCCACAATATACCATATATTGTGTTTCCCATCATAGGATTCAATGTGTCCCTTCCATGTATTTAGACAATCACCTGAGCTAAAAAGCTTCCCCTCAACATTTTCTATTTGCTTAGGTGGCACATCTAGGTCCCACATCCTCGCCACGTAATGCCATGTGTCATCTTCTGGATCGTACACCTCAGCAGAACTTCTTTCCATAGTATATGGTCCTTGATTAGTGTTAATATTTTCTCTTTTGGCAAATCCCCCAACCACATAAAATTTCTCTTGCCATGACACACCAACACAGTTGTACCTGTTGAAACATAATATATTAAGTAATCTTTCCAATAATAATCTTCTAGATAAGATGGTTACATAGTTCAACATGACATCAAATACAAACGAGAGGTTTTGAGTCAAATCTCATCATCGTCGAAAAAACAAAAATTAGAGTTCTTAACGTTTATAGCCTAGCCATAACCTTGGTAATCATCGTAGTGTATATTCAATGAATAACAAGTATACAATATACATACATGGAGTATAAACAAATTACGCAGTGATTATACTGGCTAAAATCTATATAAAAAAAGATAGTGATATTTTTTGTTATACCCTTTGTTGTGCTGCAGTATTTGATCCATGAAAAGAATCAGGTCTACATGCAAAGGAGCGTTTGAGGCACAATATAACATGAGAAATTAAAAATATGCTATTTGTAACTATTTAAACTATTTGGAGTAAAGCATCTAGTAGCTCCTGAAATATGACCAAATTTGCTACGACACACTCCAACTTCATGGGGGCCCCTATTACCCTCTGAACTAAATTTTAGCGTATTTTTGTCAACCTTTTTAGCTAACATGATACCTTTTGTCAACCTTTTTAGCTGACGCAGAATCTTTGATGTAGATCCCATTTTATGTAATAAATGTGTCACATCAGCACAAAAGGGTGATAAAAATATGCTAAAATTGAGTTCAAGGAGTAATAGAACTCCTGTAAAGTTGGAACGTGTCGTACCAACTTTGGTCATAGTTCGAGAGGGAGGAAGGGGGAGGGGATACTGAATATTTATCTCAACTATTTGATAAGATGGTCATACACTTCAACGGTACCTGGTGGTGCTCATATTAGGGAGTTGTTTCCATTCATCTAGGACAGGATCATAAACCTCAGCCAATGAAGTACCCTTAGCACCATCAAATGTTGTTTGTCCACCAGCCACATAAATTTTACCATCTTTAGAAGCCATACATGCAAAATTAAACCTTGGAGTTCCTAAAGGTGCACATTTAGTCCAAGAATCAGAACAAACATTGTATTTAAGGACAGAAGGAAGAATTTCTATGTCGATTTCTTGACCGTTATTATTTCCATAACTACCAATTACATCCTTGTAACATTGTCGTCCTCCAATTACATAAATTTCCTCGCGAATAATAACCATCGCGAAATCCTTCAGGACGTGGTTCTCCAGAAGACCTGGAATTGACGTAACATGAGTATTCCATGAGTTCGTTGAAGGGTAGTAACACGATATCCAATTCGACATGTTAACATTAGGAGTACTACTATAATTTTTGCCACAAAATGAGACATAAACTCGATAACAATTAATGTCATTTTGTGAATCATGAGAAGAACTGAAATTCATAGTGTTGTTGTTGATTTTTTTTTGTTGGTAATAATAAAGCAATATTGAACTTAGGGAGTGGAGGAATTGTATAGTATGTAATGAAGTGGAATATATAGGTAGAGAAATTAATTAATTAAACGGAAAGTACTAAGATTTTTTTGGGGGATTATCTCTATGTGTTTTCTTGTTAATTATTAATCTACAATGTTTTGAATATTCAGTTTTTGTTTTGTTTGTTTCATGTTTTTTTTTTTTTTTCATAGTTCAACAAGGATATTTTTGGTGAATCACGAGGTAAGTTTAAGATTCATGAACTTGTAGCTAATTGGAATAGTTCTTTATTTTATGATTATACTAGATAGTGTAAATTTTCTACCTTAAAAGTAAGTGGATTTTTTATCTATTTTTTTGATGTTAGGATACGTAAGCAAAAAAATAGTATTTTAAAGGTATTTATATGTAACATATAGTAGTAAATCTAAGTATTAAATTACAAAAAATAGCAATACTTATATCAAATTACATTGTGTAGCATCAGTAACAATATTTTAATGTGGTCTCCTACTTTTACCACTTTAAGAGAAGTTACTGTGCAAAATTCCCTCCTTTCACACTTTTCTTTTTTCTCTTTCCTTATTTTAAAATATTTTTTTTCTTTTTTTATGCCATTATCACTCAATTCGCGTTTCAATTTTTTTTTCTTTCGAACGATTTTAGCACGATCTGATAAGGATTATCTTTCTCTATTTCAGGTAACTATTTAATTCATTTATTGCATGTTAGCGGTTTCTCTTTTTTTTTTTCTACTGTAACACATCTTAAAATTCGATTTTAAGATTTTTTATGCTTTAATGGTTGAACACACGCCAAAATCACAAACAAATAATGGTATACGGAATATTAATTTGGTGTCTGATTATGCACCATCTTTTAGTATTGGGTTAACTCAAGAAGATGTAGTTAAAGTTGTTTCAAATCCTATACAGTCGAAGAAATCTGTGAGTTCAAAGAAGATTAGGTCCAAGTTTCGCAATGATCCGGTGAAGATGACTGAAGTTTTGAAAAAAAAATCGTTGAAGAAAACTCCTTCTCCAAAAGATTAAAAAATAAAAAAATACGAGAAGAAAATGAAAGCTAAAGAAATTGAGGTTGATGACGATGTTCAGAACTCTTCTGCTGATGAATCTGAAGAAGACAGTGAGGAAGAGGTATTTTTTTGTTGTAAATATTTTTTTTACTATTTACTGTTAAGTATTTTTCGTTCTAAGTAAAGATGTTATCAAAGTTGAGAATAATATGTATTTTTTTCAAGTAGTTAATATGTATTTATGTTCTGCTAATATTTATTTTTAGGGCTTGTAGCAAGCTTTTTTGTGAAGATGATAGTTTAACTTTGATAAGTTGCATGTATGAAAAATATATTGTTATATGAACTACTCATGAAGAGTTATTTGGCTATATGTGTTTTTAGTATAATTGATATGTATTTTTTGTATTTTTATTCTGATCAAAATACATATGCATGTTATATGCATTTTTTTTGCTGATTTGATTGTGTTTTATTATTCTTTACAGTTTAATAATATCTAGTTTTAATATGTACTTTATTGTTTGCTGATATGTATTTATGGATTGCAGTGAGCTGATATGTTTTTAACATTTGTATTTTTATACATACATATCAGATATCATATGTATTTTATTTTAGTGATGAATTTGTATTTTTTTTGCTCAAAATACATATGAATGTTATATGTATTAGTTTGGTTAAATACATAGGTGATTGTTTTTTGAATTGTATTTACAGTTTAAGAAGTTGTAGTTTTACTTTGTATAGGTGCTGCATGACGAAATATTCATTGTAAGAAAACTTTCAAGATTTGCACCTCATATGTGTTCGTACAGTGATGATGATATTGATGGAAGTATACGGGCCATATTAAACAAGGAACAGTATAAAAAGTTTTACGACAATATCATTTTTGGTTATTTTATGAAGAAGAAGCAATGTGTAGTTCAGGCATAGTTGTGCAGATGTATTATGTCGCTCAAGATAAAGGGTAGTTCTTTTTCTGCGATAGTCATTCGGGCTAATGACACTTCTCTTAAATTTACTCCTAGAGAATTTGCTATCGTTACTGGATTAAATTGTGTATCTAATACGTTATAAGACCCTGCGAAGTTCCCTTGTAGTTTGAGCCTTGAGTGTGTCAAGTGAAGTGTAATTTCGGACCTAAAAGATTGAGAAGATACTTCCTAAGTGATTAGTGTTTTATTCTTGTTGAATTTTCCTAAAAATGACTTTCTATAGTGTAGAGAATTGAATTAGCTTTCCAATGATACCAATTTCGTCCAAATCCGGCATCGGGGTGGGAAGTTATGATCATTTTACCGAGAGTTGTGTAAACCGCCCAGGTGCGACGAACAGGTTGACGGACCGTCGAGTGTGCGAAGGACCGTCGCCCGGACCGTCGCAACCAAGACAGTAACTCTCTTTTCTGGCCTAAGTGCGACGGCCAGGACGACGCACCATCAAGACTGCGATGGACCGTCGCCGCTGAGGCAGTATGGCCTCATCCTAGCCAACGTGTGACGGATGATCTGATGGTCCGTCGAGTTTGTGACAAACCGTCACTGAGACCGTCACATCGAGGCAGTGTGTTATTTTTCTGACCGACATATGACGGACAATCCGACGGACCGTCAGGCTAGCGACGGACCGTCGCAGCCCCCATTCAGTATTTTAAGTCATTTTTAAAAGGCACTTTTCGGTCTTTCCACTCTTTTATCAACCAGATATATTTCAAATGAAGCAAATGACTTCATTCATTATCCAAAACACAAGAGAGCTAGGGTTTCTTCCTCAAGATCAAATCTAAAATCCTTCTCAAAGAAATCCAAAAACTCACCATAGATTCTACAAATTGAGTTGAGATTTAAGTTTTCCAAGTTCAAGGGTTGCAAGAACCCTCTCTCAAGAGTAATAAGAAGAGTTTGAGGCAAGCTTGTTCATCTAATTTCATAATCTAAGCTATGCGGGGTTTTGAACAAGGGTAATCCTTTTACCTTTGTGCCCAAAGGTTTATTTAAACTATAATTTTCTGCAAACTATGAGATTTTACATGATATTGAATTAGGGTCTTTTTCACCAATTGTTATTGATTGAAATATCTTGATGTTTCCCGTGAATTGAAAGTCAAATAGCATGATTTTGCATGTTTTCTTAAGAAATTAAAGCTGGGGTTATACCCTATGTTGTTACTCCTTGAGAATTTAAGAGTTTCAATGTTCTAGAAATTAAAGTATATGAGTATGTTGATATTTTGAGGCAAATTGTTGCAACTTCCAGATTTTTACATGAATTATGAATCTATATGTTATCTATTATGCATTATGATGAGTTTTAATTTGAGATTGAATTATGGGTCATTAAGCCCTACTTAAGACTTGCAATTTTATGAACTATTGTGCTATAAGCACCCATGATTGGAGTATTTTAAGATTATTGAGAAATGTTTTGACCTAATGGTCATAGAGTTTTGAAATCCACTCTACTACATGAGATTACAGATTTGATTTTTGGGTTCTTATGAACCATGAGATTATTTTAAAAGTGGATTTCCATGAGATGAGCGAGATAAACTAAAGAGAGTAGTATTTAGCACCGAGTTGGGTAAGTTACCACGGTTTCTTACCCCAAAACTACGTGCCACCATTAGTTTGAGATTTTGGGCCTGAGATCAAGATGATTGTGCCCAAGGCCAAGATAAGTGATCACTGAGTTGAGGTTATACTCATTGGCAAGAGTATAACGCCTCTCCCTAACGTGAGGTTTCTTCCTTAGAAGGACAAGACGTTGGACTCCATGTATCTCGCATGGTTTATGTCGGTTAAAAGAACCTCCCTAAGCTAACGTATTTTCCATTGAGATAGAATATTTTCCCTAAAGCCTTGAGATGAGATATTTTCTAAAGTGAACGAATTGCTTTTGAGTATTTTCCAAAGAAGAAAGTAGTTTTCTCTACTAATAAGAGTTGATTATCAGTTTATAAACAAAAGTCATATGATTCTGAGTTCCAAATGTTTGAGTTCAAAAGAGTTATAAGTTCTTAAGCAATAAAGAAGTTTTACTCTCCAGGAGACATATGCATGAGTTGAAAGTATTGTTTAAAGCTTCCTTCATCCTATGAGTAATAAGAATAAGAAGAGTGCGCAGATTTTAAAGCCAAAGTATAATGTTTCACGAGATTTGTGTTACATGCTTGATTCTACATGATTTATGAGTTTTACATTTTAGACTTATTCAAGCCATGTAAGTCATTCCTATTTGCATGTATGATCAGATTAAAGAGTATTGATATTGTTTTATGTAAATGCATACATCCCCATATACTCAGTACATTCCCAAGTGCTTATCCACATATACGTCTATGTCCTACATTGTCTTATAATGTAGGTTCAGGTGCTCAGTCCCAGCCTCGTCAGTGATTTCTGAGTACCTTCGTCTATATTTCTACAGTGGTGAGTCCTCATGGTTTGAGGACCTATCTTTATACATTTAGTATTCGAGTGTTTATGTTATTACTTTCAGTTCAGTTTGAGTTAGTTGGGGACCTGTCCCAACGGCTCTTGAGTTCATGGAGTAGTAGAGGCTTTGTTAGTCTAGTTATCAGACTGTGGTTGTGTTGAGATTTCCAGTATTGTGGTCGTTTGGAACAAGTATTACCTTCGTATTTGCTTTCATTTGATATGACAGTGCCAGTGTTTTGTATATTTCTTCTTGAATGAGTTATTATGAGAAGTGATAGGCTCAAAGGGTTAGCTTGGGGCTACTTGTAGTCCTAATCATCGTGTGACATCCCAGGAGGTGATTTTGGGTCCTTACAAACTTGGTGTCAGAGCCTAAGGTTTTAAATGAGTCCCAGGGAGTCTGACAAGCCGCGTTGAGTAGAGTCTTGATCATCAGTGTGTAGTGCACCACATCTATGAGTAAGAGGCTATAAGACGTTTTTGGAAAAAGTTATTTCTTTTCTTCAGATTCTATCGTGCCTGCCGTTGTCCCTCTCATCCAATAATTTGTGCTCTCCTATTTCAGAAAATGCCTCTTCGAAAAGCTAATGCCCACAAAAACGATGATGAGCAACCCCCACCTGTTGATCCTTTGAATGAGATTGTGTCTCATTCTGAGTTTCAAGTGGCCTATTAAGCGTTAGCCCAAGAAGTCACCACTAATATTTAGGACAATAACTAGGCTACTGTTGTAAATTAGTAGGAAGGTGATGTAGCTGCTTCTAGGATCCATTATTTCATGCGAATGAATCTGCCAGAGTTTTATGGGTCCAAGGCAGGTGAGGACCCATAGTTGTACCTTGATGAGGTAAGAAAAATCACATAGGTGATGCATGTTTTTGAGGAAGAAAGTGTTGATTTGGCGTCTTACAGGTTGAAGGACATAGCTTATAGCTGGGTTGTATCGTGGAGGAAGGGTAGAGGTGAGGATGCTGCTCCTATGACTTGGCAAGTGTTCCAAGATGCATTCTTCGACAAGTTCTTTTTGCTTGAGATGAGGGAAGCAAAGATTGAGGAGTTTATGAACTTGAGGTAAGGCTCCATGACTATTAAGAAGTACTGCTTGAAGTTCAACCACTTGGCCAAGTATTTGATTTTTGACACCCGAGCTAGTATGAGCAAATTCGTGACATGTGTTTTTGGTTTGGTGCTAAAAGAGTGTAGGACTGTGATGCTGCATAGGGATATGGATCTGTCTAGGTTGATGATATATGCACAACAGATAGAGAAGAATAAGATTAGAAAGAGAGAGAGACAGAGTGAGGGGTAACAAGAGGGCTAGATCTGAGCAACATGAGTATAGTCAACCTAGGTTCCATGGAGGAAACCACCCTCAGTTTCAGATATGTCCATTTATTCCAGCGCCTTCATTAGCTAGTGCTCCCACTCCTAGAGGCAGACAGGAGAAAGAGAGTAGGTCTTTTATATCTAGGTCGCAGAACAGTGTTGGTAATAGGCCCCGTTATCCTTCTTATGCTAAGTGTTGTAGGGATCATCCCGGTGAGTGTTTCCCAGATTGGAGAGGTTGTTTTGGTTGTGGCAAATAGGGCCACAGACTTAGAGATTGTCCGTATGCTAGGCAGGGGACCATAGATGCCCTACCGCAGGCATAGACTACTAGTACACCATCTCCTGTCCCTTGTCCCGCTCCTGTTCAGGGCGCTTCAGCTAGCACTACTGGCAGTCAGCGCCAGAACAGATTCTACGCCTTACCATCTCGTCAGGAGCAGGAGGACTCTACCGATGTTATTACTGGTATGCTCCACGTCTTTTATTTTGATGTTTATGGGTTGTTGGACCCCGGGTCAAGTCTCTCCTATGTGACCCCACCTGCGGCTGTGAATTTCAAAATGAGTCTCGAAAAGATTCCTGAGTCTTTTCTAGTCTTCACACCAGTAGGGGAGTCAGTTGTTGCTAAATAAGTGTATATAGATTGTCCTGTTACTGTTCTTCATAGAGTCATACTTGCTGATTTGATAGAGTTAGACATGGTGGATTTTGACCTTATTCTGGGTATGGATTGGCTTTATTCTTGTTATGCATCTATAGACTGTCGTACCCATGTGGTCAAGTTTCAGTTCCCTGATGAGCCAGTTTTTGAGTGGTCCGGGAGTTTGGTATCTCCCAAGAGCCATTTTATCTCCTATCTCAATGCCAAAAAGCTAATATCTAAGGGTTGCATTTATCACCTAGTTAGAGTCAAAGACACTAAGTTCAAGGCTCCAACTATTCAGTCAGTCGATATTGTTAATGAGTTTCCAATTTTTTTCGAAAGATCTCCAAGGGGTACCTCCCGATAGAGAGATAGAATTCGAGATTGACCTTCTTCCCGACACTCGTCCTATTTTTATTCCATCATACCGTATGGTACCTGCTGAGCTTAAGGAGTTGAAAGAGCAACTTAAAGATCTTTTAGACAAAGGTTTCGTAAGGCCCAGTATTTCTCCTTAGGGTGCACCTGTTCTATTCGTGCGGAAGAAAGATGATTCTTTGAATATGTGCATTGACTATCATTAGCTTAACAAGGTCACAGTAAAAAATAAGTATCCTCTTTCGAGAATTAATGACCTGTTTGATCAGTTGCAAGGTGCAAGTTATTTCTCCAAGATAGACCTTAGATCCGGCTATCATCAACTTAAAGTGAGGGAATGTGATATTCCAAAGACAGCATTCCAAACCCTCTATGGTCACTTTGAGTTTCTAGTTATGTCTTTCGGGCTAACCAATTCCCCAACACCTTTTATGGACCTCATGAATCTAGTGTTCAAGCTATATCTTGATATGTTTGTCATAGTGTTCATAGATGACATCCTTGTCGACTCCCGCAGTGAGCATGATCATGCAGATCACCTTAGAATTATCTTACAAACTTTTAGAGGTCACTAGTTGTTCTCCAACTTCAGTAAATATGAATATTCTCTAAGGTCTGTACCTTTCTGGGTCATATTATTTCATCCGAAGGTATTAGAGTTGATCACCAAAAGACAGAAGTTGTAAGAAATTGGCCTAGATCTATCTCTCCATCTGACATTAGAAGTTTCTTGGGTCTAGCGGGCTACTACCGTTGTTTTGTTGAAGGTTTCTCTTTTATTCATCTCCATGACCCGGTTGACCCAAAAAAAAAGTTAAGTTCCAGTGGTCAGATTCCTGTGAGAAGAGTTTTCAGGAGTTGAAGACTCGACTTACTTCAGCCCCTGTGTTGACTTTGCCTGATGGTACAGATGGTTTTGTAGTGTATTGTGATGCCTCTAGAATTGGTTTGGGTTGTGTGTTGATGCAAAGAGGTAAGGTTATAACCTATGCCTCTAGACAGTTAAAGCCGCCTGAGAAGAATTACCCAACGCATGATCTTGAGTTAGTTGTTATGGTCTTTGCTTTGAAAATCTGGAGACACTATCTTTATGGTGTTCATATTGATGTATTTACTGATTGGGTGCATTGTCTGACTAGATTGGGTGTTAGGTTGCTTGATTCAGCTGAGGGAAGTACTTTGGTGTAAAGTAGTTTCAAATCCTCTTTAGTTTTGGAAGTGAAGGAGAAGCAAGATAGAGATCCTAGTTTAGTCAGACTAAAGGAGGCATTTAAGGACCAAAGGGTTGAGGTTTTCTCCCAAGGCGGAGATGGCTTGTCGAGATTGCAGGGTAGATTATGCATTCCATGTGTTGATAATCTGAGGCAGAGAATTATGGCTGAAGCGCATGGCACTGATATTCTATTCATCCCGACACTACCAAGATGTATCGTGGTATGAAGAAGGATATATCTTAGTTTCTAAAAAAGTATGCAACGTGCTAACAGGTTAAGGTAGAGCACCAAAGACCTGGTGGTATGATGCAAAAATTTGGTATACCTACTTGGAAGTGGGAGGTGGTGAATATGGACTTCGTGACCGGGTTACCTCTTTCGCATCGTCATCATGACTCTATTTGGGTTGTTGCAGATAGTCTGACTAAGTCTACAAACTTCTTTCCCGTGCATACATCTTATACAACTGAGGATTATGCTAGAGTGTATATCCGGGAGTTAGTCAGGCTGCACAGAGTTCCCCCGACTATCATTTCAGATAGGGGTACTCAATTTACTTCTCAATTTTGGAGGGCGTTTTAGCAGGGTCTTGGTACCCAAGTTCTTTTGAGTTTCGCTTTTCATCCGCAGATAGATGGTCAGGCTGAGGGGATCATTCAGACCCTAGAAGATATGCTGAGGGTGTGTGCTTTTGATTTCAAAGGTAGTTAGGATGAGCATTTGCCATTGATAGTGTTTGCCTAAAATAATTGTTACCATACTAGCATCGAGATAGCATCATTTGAGGCCTTATATGGTAGAATATGTAGATCACCCATAGGTTGGTTTTAAATGGGTGAAGCTTCCGTGATTGGGCCTGATACAGTGTTTAAAGCTATGGAGAAAGTTAAGTTAATTCGAGAGAGGTTAAAGACAACTCAGAGTCATCAAAAGTCATATGCCGATGTGAGAAGAAAAGATTTTAAGTTTGAAGTGGGTGATTTGGTGTACTTGAAGATTTCACCCATGAAAGGGGTGAAGAGGTTTGGCAAAAAGGGAAAGCTTAGCCCCCGTTATGTTGGCCCGTATAGAGTCTTGAGCCGGGTTGATAAAGTAGCCCATGAGGTTGAGTTGCCTGCAGAGTTGTCAGTCGTTCATCCTGTGTTTCATGTCTCCATGCTTAAGAAGCATATTGGTGATTCCATTGTAGTAGACCCTTCAGAGAGTGTTGATATTCAGAACAGTCTTTCCTTTGATGAGATTCCTATTGAGATCCTAGATTTTTAGATCCGTAGACTGAGAAACAAAGAGTTTCCCTTGGTCAAAGTGTTGCTCCGGAACAAGTCAGTTGAGGGTGCTCCTTGGGAAGCAGAAGCTGATATGCGAGCCAAGTACCCGCACCTCTTTACCGCAAGTTCAGATCGATCCAAAGGTATTATTCTTCCTTAATTCATCCATTCTAATCTAAATTTCAGCTATATATCTATTCTTGCATGAGTTCTTGCAATTTCTGAGGTATTCAAGAATTTAGAAAGATTTTGAGCCCGTTTAGTAAATTGCTTCAGCTATGTGTACTCTGTTTTCCTGTGTTCCTAGTCTAACTAGTGACATTTAAGGATGAATGTTTCCAAGGGGGGAGATATTGTCAGACCCCACAAAGTTCCGTTGTAGTTTGAGCCTTGAGCGTGTCAAGTGAAGTGTAATTCCAGCCCTAAAAGATTGAGAAGAGATTTTCTAAGTGATTAGTGTTTTAATCTTGTTGAATTTTCCTAAAAATGACTTCCTATAATGTAGAGAATTGAATTAGCTTTCTAACGATACCAATTTCGTCTAAATCCGGCATTGGGGTGGGAAGTAATGGCTGTTTTATCGAGAGTTGTCGGAACCGCCCAGGTGCGATGGATAGGTTGACGGACCATCGAGTGTGCGGCGGACCGTCGCAACCAAGGCAGTAACTCCCTTTTCTATCCCAAGTGCGACGATCAGGATGACGGACCGTCAAGACTGCAATGGACCGTCGCTGAGACCGTCATCGCTAAGGTAGTGTGGCCTCATCTTGGCCAACGTGCGACGGATGATCCAACGGACCGTCGCTGAGACCGTCACATAAGGCAGTATATTTTTTCTGACCAACGTGCGATGGACGATCTGACGGACCTTCAGGCTAGCGATGGACCGTCGCTTCGACCGTCATAGCCCCCGTTCTATATTTTAAGTCATTTTTAAAAGGAACTTTTTCATCTTTCCACTCTTTTATCAACCAGATATATTCCAAACGAAGCAAATGACTTTATTCATCATCCAAAACATAAGAGAGCTAGGGTTTCTTCCTCAAGATACAATCTAAAACCCTTCTCAAAGAAATCCAGGAACTCACCATAGATTCTACAAATTGAGTTGAGATTTAAGTTCCCCAAGTTCAAGGGTCTCAAGAACCCTCTCTCAAGAGTAAGAAGAAGAGTTTGAAGCAAGCTTGTTCATCCAATTTCATAATCTAAGGTATGTGGGGTTTTGAAAAAGGGTAATCCTTTCACCCTTGTGCCCAATGGCTTATTTAAACTATAATTTTTTGCAATCTATGAGATTTTACATGGTATTGAATTAGGGTTTTTATTTTCACCCATTGTTATTGATTGTAATATCTTGATGTTTCCCGTGAATTGAAAGTCAAATAGCATGATTTTGCATGTTTTCTTAAGAAATTAAAGCTGGGGTTATACCCTATGTTGTTACTCCTTGAGAATTTAAGAGTTTCAATGTTCTAGAAATTGAAGTATATGAGTATGTTGATATTTTGAGGCAAATTGGTGTAACTTCCAGATTTCTACATCAATTATGAATCTATATGCTATCTATTATGCATTATGATGAGTTTTAACTTAAGATTGAATTATGGGTCATTAAGCCCTACTTGAGACTTGCAATTTTATAAACTATTGTGCTATAAGCACCCATGATTTGAGTATTTTGAGATTATTGAGAAATGTTTTGACCTAATGGTCATAGAGTTTTGAAATCCACTCTACCACATGAGATTACAGATTTGATTGTTGGGTTCTTATGAACCATGAGATTATTTTGAAAGTGGATTTCCATGAGATGAGAGAGATAAACTAAAGGGAGTAGTATTTAGTATCGATTTGGGTAAGTTACCATGGTTTCTTACCCCAAAACTACGTGCCACCGTAGGTTTGAGATTTTGAGCCTAAGGCTAAGACGATTGGGCCCGAGGCCGAGATAAGTGATCACTGAGTTGAGGTTATACTCCTTGGCAAGAGTATGACGCCTCTCCCCTATGTGAGGTTTCTTCCTTAGGAGGACAAGATATTGGACTCCATGTATCTCGCACGATTTATATCGGTTAAAAAAACCTGCCTAAAGTAATGTATTTTTTATTGAGATAGAATATTTTCCCTAAAGCCTTGAGATGAGATATTTTCTAAAGTGAATGAATTGCTTTTGAGTATATTCCAAAGAAGGAAGTAGTTTTCTCTACTAATAAGAGTTGATCATCAGTTTTTAAACCAAAGTCATATGATTCTGAGTTCCAAGTGTTTGAGTTCAAAAGAGTTATAAGTTCTTGAGCAATAAAGTAGTTTTACTCTCCATGAGACATGTGCATAAGTTGAAAGTATTGTTTAAAGCTTCCTTCATTCTATGAGTAATGAGTATAAGAGGAGAGCGCAGATTTTAAAGCCAAAGTATAATGACTCACGAGATTTGTGTTACATACTTTATTCTACATGATTTATGAGTTTTACATTTTAGACTTATTCAAGCTATGTGAGTCATTCCTATTTGCATGCGTGATCTGATTAAAAAGTATTGATATTGTTTTATGTAAATGCATACACCCCCATATACTCAGTACATTCCCAAGTGTTGATCCTCATATACGTTTATGTGCTACATTGTCTTATAATATAGGTTCAGGCGCTCAGTCCCAGCCTCGTCAGGGTGCTCAGTCCCAGCCTCGTCAGTGATTTCTGAGTACCTTTGTCTATATTTCTACAGTGGTGAGTCCTCATGGGTTGAGGACCTATCTTTAGACATTTAGTATTCGAATGTTTATGTTATTACTTTCATTTCAGTTTGAGTCTGTTGGGGACCTGTCCCAACGGCTCTCGAGTTCATGGAGTAGTAGAGGCTTTGTTAGACTAGTTATCAGACTGTGGTTGTGTTGAGATTTTCAGTATTGTGGTTGTTTGGATTGAGTATTACCTTTGTTTTTCCTTTCATTTGATATGATAGTGCTAGTGCTTTGTATATTTCTTCTTGAATGATTCATTATGAGAAGTGATAGACTCAAAGGGTTAGCTTGGGGCTACTTGTAGCCCTAAGCACCGTGTGACGTCTCGGGAGGTGATTTTGGATCGTTACATAGGTATGAATTTATTTTTGATGAGAATGTGCCAGACAAGATTGTTGAGAAGTATTTCAATGATGCAGAATTTATACAAAAAAGGCAACTATTTCTAACATTCACGGAGAAAGTTTCGGGGGAGAATGATGAGGATGTTGAGAAGTTTGGAATTTTGTATTTCCTGCATTCGTTTGTTTTATCCAATGTTGATACTATGGTTATACCCCTACTTCATTTTGATTTGTTCGACAGTGGAAGATATAAGGATTTTTCATGGGTTACTTTTATCATTTGAGGATCTAGCGAGAAGTTTGAACAACAGGTTGAAAGCATGTGAAAATTTTTATTTGATACAGGGAATGCCACTTGCTATTCAAGTGTGGCTTTACGAGTGTTATTCAAATGTCCCATAAAAGATTGCATCGAAGGTTGATAATCGGATTTTTCGATTATTAAATTGGAAGACAAATGCACCTCGATCATGTTTTGAGTATTTGATGGATGCTATGTTTAATGACGATGGCAAGGTTTGTTGTTAATAAATACATATGCATTAATATGAAATTTATAGTCTACATATATATATATATATATATATTTGATTTACGATTGTTTAACAGATATTTTAGCATCGTTTATCTATATTCCTAGGTTGTATTTAAGAACGTAGAGCCAACTCAAAGGGAATTGGCAAAGTTTCAAATACCAGAGAAGGATGTTCTTGAGGATGAACGTTCAGTTGATTCGGATGATGACTTTCAGGATCCACCACCAAAATAGATCAATGTACATACAAAAAAGAAGCAAAAGGTTAATTCATCAACCTCAGTAGTGAAGAAATCACTAAAAAAAAGTCACACAATATTCTTGACGAGCATACTAAAAAGAGGACACCACTTCCTCGTGCTGTAAAGGTTGTTAGAGGTAAGACATCAGTTTTCAAGTCAATTCAAACACGACAGGCAACTCCTTCAAAAAAGAAGAAAGTAAAGCAAAAAGTTAGGGTTATTTTTCCTCCGAAATAGTCAAAGCTAGAGAGTACTGTAGAGGAAGAAGCCGTGTCAAAATCAGAGAGTCCTGTAAAGGAAAAAACCTTCATTTCTAAGAAATTTTTTGATGCATTCCGTGATGAGGTAAGTTTTTTGTCAAATACTTATTTTACATTATAAAAATTTTGTTTATTAATTCTGTATTAAAACAGGTTCGTCAAGAGTTTAAAGAAATTCATAGACTAGTGAAAAAAAGTTCAATCTGATGCAGAAAGCAATTGAACCAAGTAAGGTAAAATTTTTATTATTACAATATTCTTTAAAAAAAATTATCTGATTTTTAATATGTATTCTTAGTGGATTGAATTATATAAATACAACACATTTGTCAAAAAACTATTTATATACTTATAGAAATAGTTTTTAGATAAAGAAGATGAACAAAAAAATGTTGATGATGTTGGTTTAGACAAATCTGAACAACACTTCAGTCCTAATGTTGTTCAGACTTTGAATAATTTGTTCGACGGTACAAAGGTAAATATTAAACTTTCAAATATGAATTTACAAGCACTTTTAAATGTTGTTTCATTATGATTATTTTGCTTTTTATGTTAATATATATATATATGTATGTATGTATGTATATATATCTATACATACATATATACAGATAGTGTTAGTTGAACATTCACTTGAAAAGAATCATGTAGTTAAACTTCATAATCTGTGTTCATTTACTATCAAAATACATATGAGGTAAATCAAACTTTCAAATTTTGAATAGAATAAAAGATTCATTTTTGTATTTTATGCATTTTCTATTTTTTACTGTTACATTTAGTTAAAAAAATACATATGCAGTGTTCTCATTTTACAATAAAAATTACAAATGCTTTATACTTCATATGTATAGTACATATGTATTTATCAGAATTCTGATATAAAAATATGTATTTTTAGGTTGGTTGCAAACATTATAATCTGTTAAATAGTTTGTTTTTAGTATTGTATATTAGTATGTATTTGACAATGTTGTTTATAGCAATATGTATTTTTAGTGGGTTTGTATATACATATTCAATTTGAGAAAAAATATATACATATCCAGTGAACTCAAGTATAATTTTTTGAACTTGTATTTGTATTTGTAGCAACAATATGAAGATAAAGATTCTGATCTCCAACATATGAATTATGCTGGTGCCGAAACATCACCACAACGATTTAGTCCGAATGTTGATCAGAATTTAGATGAAAATCTGGATGGTACAAAGATAAATAATTAACTAACGTATGTTTATTTGAGTGCACATATGTAATTTTGTATTTAGTAGTTATATGTTATTTTATATATATCTATATAAACATATATAATTGGATTTTTGTTTGATGTTGTTTTAATTTCTTTTACTTGTTTACAAGGGGGTGCGCTGATTTGCATCTAGATAAAACAAATGTTGAAACTGATTCTCAATATTAATCCCCGATGAGCTTCTTCGAAGTATAAATTTGGATTATATACATTCCGAAAAGGTTGTTCAACATGATGGTCGAGTATGTATAATGAATTCAACTTTGACTTTATATGATCTAATAATTCAGAAGATAATTATCCTTTTTTTTTTTGCAGATCAATGATGAGAAAATGAATGAAATAAATTTGTTTGATTCATAATTTACAATTCCAGATGAGATGTTACCAAGTCTAAATACCTACTGGAGGGAAAGCATCACTACACATCCATCAACAATCTGTGCAGAAGAAACTACTGATGAAAATTTGAAGATAAAAAGTCCGAGCATGTTGTTGAAGATGATTGTCAAGTATGTATAATAAACATATTTTTGAGGTTATGCAGGTTATTTTGGACAGAACAAACTAATCCCTTTTCTCATTTTTTTGAAGACAAACAAAGAGAACACTGAATTGAGTTCAAAATCAGAGCTGCATGGGGAGGTTGATCTTGGTACAGAGGAAAAAATTATGACAACTCTTCAAATATAGGAACTAACCACTGAGGAACAAAGGGATGAACCAGATTGGCATGATTCACAAAACACAATCCCTGATGAGCTGCTTTCTAGTCTGAATGTCTACAGTAGTAAAAGAATTATTGTTCATCCCTTTTCTAATCGTGAATTTCAAAATTCCATACAAAATCTAAGGATTAGACGACCATCCAAATTCAAGGAGTCGCCATACACAAGTAAGTTTGGTTCAGCAGCCGGTAAGTACACTAAGATATATATTTTTTAACGTAATATGTTTTGAAAATACATTTTTATTAATTACATTTTTGTATTCTGTAAATATATAGGGAGATCAACAGGACACATACGTATATTCTCCTAGAAACATCCATTTGTTTATCACCCGATTGATGGGATAGTGTGTACGAAGATTGTCAAGAA
This sequence comes from Capsicum annuum, assembly GCF_002878395.1. Lineage (NCBI taxonomy): Eukaryota > Viridiplantae > Streptophyta > Magnoliopsida > Solanales > Solanaceae > Capsicum > Capsicum annuum. The sequence continues at coordinate 9,466,052 of NC_061120.1, read as the reverse complement.
GTTCATGGATTGAATTTCTATTGACCTTCGAAAAGTTCATGCTAAAAGGTATGTCTTTTAAATTGTTTCAACATATTTTTTTAATTTTCATTATGTTTTCATAATTTACCATGTAATGGAAAAAAATGAGAAGGAAAAAGTGGATCATTACAAAAAAGGCAAATCAACCATTGAGATGATGCATTTCAGAGTTGAAACTGTTGAAGATAAAATATGATTCAATAATATGTGGTTCTCTGATCCGTCTTGGACAGACTCGGTTAGTATATTATTTTGATAATTTTTTCTTTACAGTTGTAACACTAATTGAAATACATATTATGTTACCTGTAAATACATATGTTTTTACTAATTTATAAATGCCGTGTTAAAAATACATTTATAACTTATTAATATATATGCAAAGTTTTCATTTAATTACATACTCTTGAATATACTTTTTTCTTACATTGTCTGTATATAAGTGTAGTTTAAAAATGAAATTATACATACGCAAATCTTACACATTAAACTAAAAAATGTATATGTATTTTATATTACATACACATGCTAATTTAGTATACAAAGTGTTTGAATGTTCTAAGATTTGTGGTGTTAATTACTATATCAAATTGATGTTTGTTTCTACTACTTGAGGAAGAAGTCGAAGTAGGAACCCATCAGCTCTTACAAATATAGCACAATAGATTGTAATTTTATAAACATAATAAGGTCTGTGATGGATGTTTACTTTGTGGATGATCCAAACCTGAATGCGGGAGGACAGGAGGCCCATCTTAACAAATACATCAATGGCTTCCACATGCATGCTGCAGTGCCATGGCATACTGTGGAAGATATTTATATTTCAATGAATATAAAGGAAAAACAACATTGGGTTCTCGCAGTTTTGTCCTTATCAGAGAGGTGTATATTCTTGTATGATTCATATGAATCAAGCGGTCATTATGCGGTTGTTCTTGCTGAGATCAAAAAATTAGATGAGATTATCCCTTTGTGTCTCCAAGCTTGTAATTTCTACGAAAATAAAGGTATTGATCTTCAAAAGCATCCGAGATATAAAGATAAAGACCCCTCAGATCTTTTTGAGGTGATATTTAAAGACAGTTTGCCTCAACAACGAAGTGGAAGCTTGTAAGTGTTTTAATATACATATACCAACTTTGTAAGTTTGTACAGTATATATTTTAGTTATTAATCAATATTTTTTAGGGACTGTGGGTTGTACATGATTACATACGCAGAGTGCCTTTCATATGGTCAAAGAGTTCCTCCGATTAAGTTCAACCCTAACTCACTCCGTACAAGATATGCTGCACTTTTATGGTCTATGGAATGCGAAAATAAGAAGCAAATGCTCATAGTGACTTCGAAGCACCCTTGAGGCCTGTTAGGCAAAGCAGAATAACGAGTGTAACTAAAATTTTTGATGTATGATGGTTGATGAATTTATTACATTGGATAGTTGAAAAACTAGTGTATGGATGTAAGTTCGAATTGTAAAAACTAGTTTTCTGTTTTGAAATGTTTCAGACATACTTATTTTGAATTGCATAAAAGTAATTCATTTACTCGTTTATTTTTAATAAGTTTTCAATAATTTTGTACTAAATTTTTTATTATAGTGTTCAGATTTATTTGTTGCAGTGAGATTTACCTGCAAAATATTATGTAGTTTTGACATTTTGCATTAAAAATACATATACAATTACAATCATATGTATTTAACTTAAAAATACATATGCAGTGTTCAAATTTTAATGTGAAATTTAGTTTAAAAATTCATATGCAGTTTGAATTTTGCTATAAAAATACATATGCATTATACATCATATGTATTTAGATAAAAAATACATATGCAGTGTTAACATTTTACAAAATACATACATCATATGTATTTATACAAATGCAATATACAATATATGTATTTAACTAATAAATACATATGCAGAGTTCATACATTGCATTCAAAATACAGATAAAGTTTACATCATATGTATATTGTTCAGATTTTGCAGTATATACAATTACAGTATTCAGATTTAACAAAATTCATATGCAATAAATATTGTGAAATTCAGTTTTGATATTTTACATTAAAATACATATGCAGTTACAATCATATGTGTTTAGCTTAAAAATACATATGCAATATACATCATGTGTATTTAGCTTAAAAATGCACATGCAATGTTAACATTATGCAAAAAATACATACATCATATGTATTTTAATATTTATTTATTAACATTCTAGAAATAAACATTAAGATATGTAATTCATATGCAATATATGTCATATGTATCTAATCCTTTCTCATTTACTATCAAAGTAAAATTGAGTTGTTCAAAATTTTCAATAAAATATACAAATGCAATATACAATATATGTGTTTAACTAAAAAAATACATATGCAGAGTTCACACATTGCATTCAAAATACAGATGAAGTTTACATCATATGTATAGTCTTCATATTTTACAAAATATATAATTATAGTTATCAGATTTAACAAAATTCAAATATGATTTTGAGTTGTAATGGGTAAAAAATACATTTGAGTGTTAAAAATACATGTAGAGTGTTAAAAATATATATGAAATTTAGCTTTAAATCACATATGTAGTGTTCAGATTCTGTAACAGATACAAAAACAATACTCAGATTTGAAAGAGTTCAAAAATCAACTGATGCATAAATGTCTTAACCCAAAAAAATTGTGTTCATTCATATAAAAAAGGAGAAGAAAGTTTTAAGAAATAATACAGAAGAACAAATGTATCATTTTCGACATTTCCTACAAGAACGCCTATTGTGACCCTTAGCCTCACAACCACTGCATGAGTTGATGTTCTTCTTTCCAAACATATACCGTCTCGATTTTCCACGATCCTTCTTGGCAGGTCTTCCTGGAGGGCGTTTGCACTTCGGAAGCAGTACTATTTCACCAAGTATGCTAGTTGAAATTATCCAGTCATCTTTGTATGGTAAAGGATAGATTGAAACATTATATGTCCTCAACCCAGTTTTTGACTTATACAAATCACAACAATATGACCCCTTCTAAAAATTCTTGTTGTTCAACACCGCACAAGCATTTGCACATGGTATCTCATCGAGTTGAAATGTATTACATGAGCATGTTCTTTCCTTGAGGCAAATGATGAAGTGCTTTTGTTTGTCGAGCACTGTGTACACATATTCTGTGGCTGGTACATCCTGATATCAAAAATATAAAAAAAAATTATGTAAATGCACTGCTACAAAAAGATGTAAATCATATGCTCTGATATATTGTAACCACACCAGCATATGTATTTTTGCTACACAAGCATACATTTACATATGTATTTAATACAAAAAAATTATAAAAATATTTTAATTTGTTAATGCAAATATTTTTTTACTATATTTATAGACATTAATGCATATGCAGTGTTTAGATTTTGCATTAAAAATACATATGCAGAATACATCATTTTTATTGAGCTTCTAAATACATATACAGTGTTAAGATTTTCAATACAAAAAATACATATGCAAAATACATAATATGTTTTTAATGTTCTTTTTGTTAATGTTGTATATGTTTTTCATTAATTTATAACTAAATGGAAGTAATTCTCTTACTTATGTTTCATAATTATAAATTCCACAAATCTTAAAGATCATACCGTCATACGAGTACGCAAACCCTCATTCTCTTTAAGTATGTCATTAAATTTTTCAATGAGTGTTGTGAATGTATATGAAGCCTCCTGCCTATTTTCAAAATTTTATTTTGCAAACAGCAATCGAACTTCCTCAAGAAAATCATAAACTGACAATTCTCTAGCTGATACAAGTACTTCATTTATTGACTCCGCAATGTTTAAAGTCATAGTCCATCCTCGATGAATTGTTGCATATGACCTGACCCACTTATCGTAACCAGTCAATTCCAAATATTTCTTCACCCTAATATCAACTGTCGCAATCTTTGCATTAACATGTGGAATTCTGACTTTGAATATGTTTTGACCATTGTATAAAAGATCTCTGATAATGCATCATGTGGCTTTCTGTAAAATTTTTCACATTTCCCCATAGATGCCACATACATGCATAATGTGGAACATCTTTGTATACATTACCAACAACCTTTATGATGTTTGGATTCCGATCAGATACAATACACATGTTTTGTCTTTTCCCATACGCTTTCTTTAGATTCTCAAAGAACCAAGTTCAAGATGCATCATTTTCAGAATCAAGCACACCATGTGCCAAAGAGAATATATGACCTGTATTTATAATACATTTTGGACATTCAGATATAAATACAAATAGTAATTGCATATATATTTCGTAAAAATACAGATTCAAAAAATTGTATATTTTACCAAAGAAATAGTATCAATTACATATACTAACATGTTAATGTACATGACAAACATACATAATTAGTTGTACATGTTTTCATTCATGAAACTTGAAAAATATATGTATTTTTTATACAGATATGTATTTATCAGAAACAAATTTGTATTATCAAGACATATACATAAATACATATAAACATATGACTAGGTGTACAATGTAAATATAAAATAAAATGATACTTACCTGCTCCATCCATCGTACATGCAGTTACAAATGTCCCAGTATACATTCCTCTCAGATGACTACCATTAACAACTACGACAGGTCTACAATGATCAAATCCTTTAATGAATGCACGGAGAGCTATAAATACATACAAGAACTGATTCTCATCCGTCTTCTTCATTCTTATATGTGACCCAGGATATTTATTGTTCAACATATATAAGTAGGATGGTAATTTTTCATAATATGTTGATGGATTACCCCTCAACTCTTCTAACGCTCTTTTCATGGTCCTCCAACATAAAGTGTATGTCAAATTCATACCAAAATCTTTCTTCATGTCATTTTTTATTTCGGTTGCACTGTATTTTCATTTGTGATTTTTGAATTTTTGTTTAACAATACCACCTATCAATATACTAGTAGAATGCACCTTTAGATAGACCTTGTCCTTCACCGGACAAGTTTGTTGAGCTACGAATTCTCTTATTCTAAACATACCAGAATCTCCCATACTAGATACACGACATAAAAAATCACAGTTTCCTGATTTGTAAATCAATGTGTAACTGCATTCAAGATATTTTAACACTACCAAAATACATATCCAAAATCATTTTAAACATGAAAAAAATAATTTAGAATGTACGTACCATTTTTTACTTGACCTTTCACTTCACGTTTGAAATTTCTCCCTAATTGTATAATCCTTCATGATCGACTTTAAAATCTTTTTCGTTAAGTAAACCTGGTCTTTCTCAATATATTTGTGATGTGGGTCTGATATAATCACCTGAACCGTATCCATCTCAAATACATCTAAGGTTGTTGTATTTTTAGAAACCACCAAAGCTCCTTCATTAGATCTATTTAACACTGTTTGCATATTGTTAATGTTGTCTTTTCTTTCAACAGCGTATACAGCTGAACTTGCAAAGCTCCTCCCTACAACTTTCTCTAAAATACTTACATATAAAGGAAGACAATTCATGTCTTGTATCTCTTTTTTCTGCAAAATAAACACCTTCAAATTCATATCATTATGTATTTGTATTTGCCCTTCATTACCACAGATTTGATATTCCACTAGAATACGTTTGCTGGTTAAGTCCACATTTAAGTGTGATGCCAAAACATCGTGCAAGTCATTGAATGATGTTGTTGTGCTCAACAGTATAGCATCAGTGACGTACTCTTCATAATTTTTTTCATACGTCCACCTTCCCGAATGCTTCACGAGAATCGACATGCTTCCTATCTCTAACTGACTGAACCTGAAATTCACAAATATACATATTTGTAAGATTTCAATTATTACAACAAATACTTTTCAAAAGAAAAATTAAAACACAATATTTCAGTTATAAACATAAAGTAAGTTACACAACCAACAACTATAATAAAAAATATATCAACACAACATTTGTTAAACTTAAAAGCAAACACAACAAAAATTTTCAGCAGCTCGAATTTCATCAAGCAAAACTTAAAAAAAAATAGAATTTCATTAGCTCGATAAAACTGATTTCTATCAGTTTTTTGTTCTATCAGTTTATATCACCCAACAACAACACTAAAAAATACATTTATTTCAGTCTAACTACAATGAAAAAGTATGTATTCAACGTTCAATACAATCAAATACATGACTTTCAGATTCGAACACAACTAAATTATATATAAGAGCTCTTTTCATACATACAGTTATACTCTCAAATTCTGACAAGAAAAAATATAGAAAAATAGAATTTGATCAGCTTAAAAATCTGAATTCGATCATTTTTTGTTCTAGGAGTTCAAATTACTATTGCATATACTTTAAATCGCAATTTGTTTAGAATATATTCATAAATGATTTTACAACGACGTGAAAAATTTGAACAGAGCTTCACAATTAGATTAATAGATAAAAACGATTAAAATAGTAAAAAAACGTTTTGAAAATAAATTAAAATCATAAAAAAAAAAACCAATTTAATACCTTCAACAATAGTTAAGAACAAATTTTCAACTGAAAATTAAATTCCAAAATTTTATCTAGAAGCAGATAAAGTTGATCGTTGAAGTAAAAGAAACTGATTGTTCAAACTGATATTGAACAGCAACAAATACAACTGAATTTGATCGTTCGATTAGGGTGACATTGTAGATTCAACTTAATTTAAATTATTTTTTTTATGCAGGATCACGTTTATGAAACTGTTTTTTAAATTTGAATAGGATTGTTAGCATATAACAAAAAAGACGTGATTGATGAGTTTTTAATGGAATTGTAAATATGCTATTTCTAAATTTTGCCCTTTAGAAAATTATGGGAGTTTTTTTTTTAGGGGGGGGAGGGTTTAGAGGTGGTGGAAATGGGGTATATTGGGTAGGGGTATAGACGAGGGTGGAGAGCGGGAGGACACAAAAAATATGAAATTCCATTATTGCAACTTGTTTTTTAGATTTTTACGAGGCAAGTCATGTTTCTTATTTTTAATTAAAAAAAATCTAAAATAAAATATTTTCTAAATTTTTTGACCAGTCAAATATGAAATAATTTAAAAACATTTTCTTCTTACTATTCGAATAGCGTGAGATACAATACACTTTGCTTTTTTATTGTGTAAAGTGCTTAAGCGATGTCGGAAAAAAATTTTAGCGGGAAAGGTAGAGGAGTACGGTGATCAAAGAATTATTGTCTTCTTAAAGAGGATCACACCCACCATTTAAGAATAAATGATGACATTTGATTGATAAATAGCTACGAGCCTTCCAAAATAAGTATCAGACCAAAAATAGATAAACAGCCGGTTGGATGATCATGATGCATTTACGGCTGAGTAACATGTCCTTAGTGTATAGTATTATTTTTATCCATCAATATAATTTAACATATTATATCAAATTACTTTTTTATTAGTAGGGTGAGGTGGGGTGGGGGAAGGGGGAGGCAATGGTATTAGATATAATCACTTTTAAATTGTAATTGCATCTTAATTACTCTATATAAATAACTTTTACACTATTACTTCATAAAATTATGGTTGGATAAATCACAAATGAATTTTAAACAACCTTACGACCGAAAGAAATGACCCAAAAATAACTCATGAATTCAAAATTTCATTTCTTAGTCATTTTGTTAATTGCCACAGCTTTCTTTGACTTTTTTTAAAAAAATATTCCGTTGATTTTTTATTTTTGTGTTACTTTTGTTGTTTTTTATTTCTTTTTTTATTAATATATAAAGTGTATGAAAAATTTATTGCATTTTTTAACAATTTTTTTGTTCTTTTTTTAATTATAAAATAATTAAATACAAAAGGTATATTGTTTCAAACACAATTAAAACAAGGAAAATACATATTGATATGATATAATATATATTGATACATATAGAAGATACATACGTAAATATGATATATATATATATATATATATATATATATATATATATATATATACACCAAAACAGTGGTATATTTCAATAAATTTCAATAATAAATAATATTTTTCAATAAAAACAGTGGTATATTTCAATAAATTTCAATAATAAACAGTATTTTTCAATAAAAACAGTGGTATATTTCAATAAACTTCAATAATAAACAGTATTTTTCAATAAAAACAGTGGTATATATCAATGAATGAAGATTGATTTTTTAGTATATCAGTTTGTAAAACCTACTCAGTACTCCCTCTTTCCTACTGTTTCTTCATGTTTATCATTCTTATAGTTTATATTTTCCCCAGAGGTTTTTTTTTTAACTTTACCCTGTTCATCTCTTCCTCTTAATCGATGTTCTTAACATCTTACTTCTTTAACCACACCCCGAAAAATTTTTGTCTGGCAGCTAACACTCGTCCTTTATCTATTTTGCAGACCTGTTGGACTATCAAGGCTAGAATTCCTAGGAATTTACAGGTTAATCCATCATTGTTATTAAGAAATTAAGAGGCTAACCATATACTAAGGGTAAGAATTTTATAGATAATTTAATTTACAGGATTTACAAAAAAATATGTAAAATAACATTAAACATGGATATAAAAACATGAGTATAAATATTTTTTTGTGGGGAAAATATGTAAATAAGAACTTACATAAAGTAACTAGGAGAGAGGTTTCCCTTTCGGGAACCCCCTTAAGATCGAATAGAAAACTTGAAGCTTTTATTTAAATCACAATGATACAAAGTTTATACAAGAAAGACTGGCTTGGATAAGTTTTTTGGGAGGAAGGGTTTAAATATTTCAAGTAGGTTTTGAAGTTGGTTGATTTCACTCTACCTTCCTTCTAAGAAACGTACGCCTTTTATAGCCAAAAACTAGATAAAGTAGTGGTTCTAAGGATTACTACGTGGCCTAAACACATGTGGCCGACACTTAAAGATAAGAGATAAGAAAGAATCTTTAATAATGCAAGCCGGGTACTCTTTTGGGCCCCATCGTCATATGCATTATTAATTCTTCTTTCAGACTTATTTTGATGCGTGCTTCATTTCTTTCTTTTGGAAAGTAGTGATAAAGGAAGCACTCTGACCACCCTGATTATTACAAGACATAAAGTGGGCATCCCCACCTGACTATACTAGCTAATAATACAAATTGTATATTGTCTTATGTATCCAAGTTGTGCAGGGCAATTGAGTCGAAGCTCATTCCTGAGTCATCGTCTTCATATGGATCCTGAGCGTCTTGGAAGTGTGCAATACTATCTTCTTCGTCTGATCTTGCTGAATTATTATCTGTATTATTTATCTCTGGGACAGTTCTGTCTAAATTAGTGGGCTGTCCGTCTGGCTGTCCATTCATATGTTTATCTTGTGTCTGGTTGCTGAAGAATCTGTCTAAAGTCTGTTTAATTATAGTCTCTATTGTTTCATTTTTTTCTTTTAGATATTAAAGTCTTCTTTAAAATCTTATTTTATGATCTTGTTAACTTATTTTTTGATGAAGAACACCCTTCATCTTCACTTTTTGGCAAAGTGACAGCCATTAACGAGTTTGATTTGTCTTTACCGGTCACCGTTTGAATCGAACTAGCTGTACCAACATCCGGTACAGTGGATTTCTGAGCATTTAGTGGGAAATGCACACCCTTCTCATCCATTTTTTGAGGAGATAGAGAACCCTGAGTCTGAGTCTGTGTCTTTGCATCTGTCTTGCTTACATTTGTCTGCTGGTTGAGTCTTGCTTCTAATAATTGTATCTGCTTTATTAATCTAGCGTTTTCCACGAGGAGTGATTCTTTCTGGGCATTTAGTTTCTTGAAATTCTCCGTCATTGAAAAACAATGATTGCAGAAAATAATCTTTCCAGTCTCTTTTTGCAAATTATACTGAGGTATTTGATCTGGATTTTGTCTGAGTGAAGGAGATATATAGTAGTTTGGTCCTAAATATCCTCTAGCATGATTGGTGGCTTCGGTAAAATCATTAAAACCTTTAAAAAGAGGGGCTTTAAAACCTTGTATTGAATCTAACACTTCTAACCATGTTTGGAAAATTTCGTTAGTTTTTCCATGAATGACTACATAGTATTTAAACCTAGGCCTACTCTTTTCTGCCATGTAATGGCATAAAGAGTTCATGGATGCCATAAAATGATTACGATTTTGTTTATTATAAGAAATCCAAAGGTTATCTACTAAACACCTTTGGGGTCTATCTAAAATGTAATCTGGTCTTACTCTAAAAGATATATTACTCTCAGGGCAAGCAATTAAATTAAATGGTCCGAAGTGAATTCTTTCCATTGTCTCTAAAGATTCTAGTGATCTAAAATTTAAATTACCTAACATTGTCTGTTGATACGACTCTGAAGACGAAGCTACACCTTTGCCTTTGTCTGCAGGAGGTTGTCCTGTTGGTCTCATGCTGAAAACAAATGAGTGAGATTAAACTTATTTATTTATTCCCAGTTGTAGTCTACTTAACTGGTCTGCTAATTCGTTTTCTTTACCTTTTATATATTCAAATACTATATTCTTGTAAACAGATATGGTGTCTGTAAAATTTAGCCATCTTCTTCTACTACTAGTTTTATCATTTATTTTTTGATGAAATTTAACTATAGCTTCACAATTTGTTCTAACTAAAATTTCTTCCTTATTTTGAATATATAATTTGAAACTATTTAACCCGTATATTATAGCTAATACTTCTAGGTCTATAGCACTCATGTTTCCTTTTTCTTTATATGCCCCACTCTGATATCCACATATTTGTTCTTCATTTTCATTACTGTATTTATTAGGTCGTGCTTTTAAGATAGCTCCCCATCCTAAATCACTTCCATCTGTTTGAATGATTAAATAATCTGATTTAAAAAAAAAAAAAACACATACACAGATTCTATACAAAAATGATATAATTTTTATACACATAGTATACATATTTTATACAACAACTGTACACATTTTATACACCTTTATATATATATATATATTGTACAACAACTATACATTTTCTATAAACATCCTATCTAGTTTTTATGCATATATCTTATATTGATACACATACTATACAACAATTATACATATACATATTTTATATAACGATATTTCTATTTCTATACACATCATATAAAAAAAATATATTCTATATAATAATTATTCCATCTCTATACACATGCTGTACTATCCCCCCCCCCCCCCCCCCCATATATACACACACATGTTATACAACAACTATACAATTTCTATACAATTGTATTTAATAATGTAGAAGAATAGAAAAAATAAGAAAATTTTGGTAGACTGTACAATAGCAAATCAAAATTGATACAAAGGAGAAGGAACTCTTTTTAAAAAATTTAAAAATCTAAATTCAGAAAGGCAAAATTCAAATCTTCAATTGGATAAACATGTAAATCTAAAGAAATCAATCAGAAAAAGATGAATATATTTTATAAAAAAATAAAAAGGCAAAATTCAGATCTCCAATTACAAAAACATGTAAATCTAAAGAAAGAGAGAAAACTTGTCAAATCAATTATAAAAAATCGAACAACATGTGCGTATGAATACACTCGAAAAATAGAGAAGCGAGCGATGCAATGATGTGATGAACAAATAAAAATTGAAAGAGGGAAAAGGGAACAAAATCTAGAAAAAGACCTTAATTACCAAATATCAATGTGTTTTTTTTTTGTTTATTTTCTGTTTGAGTGGGCGGTTCACCTCCTTGATGCCTATCTCTACTTGATTGTTAATTAAAAGTTGTTTGACCGACTGATCATAATTTAAATTAGTAAAATATTAGTCATTCATTGACACTCACTAGTCATTTTTAAAACAAATGCCCAACATTTGATGAAGTTAGTAAATTATGATCAGTTGGTCAAAGTATTGCTAATTAATGACCATTAAGTTACTTTGGACCTCTCTTTCCTTCTTGAGTCATTTCCGTCCACTTTTTAAAAGACTATTTTTCTTTTTTCTTTTCTTTTTCTTTTGATTTCTCTTCATCCATCTAAAAATAAATGGTTTGTGTTTGGACTATTGGAGATGGAGTATTAGTCGGCCAAACTAATTTCAAATTTGATTAGTCGAGACTATATCAATATTGTATATGGGTTGCATCAATATGGTATAGGAAGTATATTAATATGATACAAGGACTATATAAATATGGTATAACAATTGTATCAATATGATATGAAAATTATATCAATATGTTTATGTACTATTAGAATGTGCCTATAAAACAATATGTTTTTTTTTTTTTTTGCAAAAGGATGCAATAGTTGCAAAAGGCCCCAATATCTATTTATTAGAAGTGAAATGTCAAAATGAATGGCCAGTCAGTGAATTTTTTTCTAAAAATTACACAAATACACAACTTATATTTCTAATATTACAAAAAATCCCAACTCCCTAAACATATTACAAAAATTCCAACATATACACAGAATGTTATGTATATATCGGCTATGTTATACATATTAATAGGAAGAGAGAGTAAAGTAATTAAAAAGTGAGAGGGAAAGTAATTACTTTCAAAATGATTGATATTTATGTTATTTATACAATTTTTTTTGGCCAACTTGCCATTTATATCCTTTTCCCATAACTTCGAAAATGATGTTGGAGTCCTTAGGCATATGACTGCAGCCTAACCCGTCTACAAGAGGTTGGCGTGAGAAGCCCAAATGTAAAATCATTTCTCAACTTTGGCTACAACTCAAAGAAAAAAATCTACCATCGCTAATCACGCGCATGTATCTGAGATACACTGGTCAAGTGATTTAGGTACATGTATCCAGAATTAATTAATCTCAAATAACTTATGTAATTATTGGTAGCGTGCTTTATAAAATGTGTATAAATAATATACATACCAATCCTTTTAGAAGGAAGATAAATACACAACCTATGTAATAAATAACTAGTATTTTCTCATATACCTAAATAACATAAATACACAACCTATGCAATAATTATGTATATTACATGTACATATCATTTATATTTGTAATCATACATAGCTTTTCAATGGATAGTATATAAAAACATCTATGATATACATGAAAATAGCTTTAATAATTTTTATGTGATCTAATTATATAATTAATTTTTATACTGTTAGTTCAAAAAAAAAAAAAAATTGTGATTGTCTAAAACACAACTTATTTTTGCATATGATTGCTGTCTATTGCCAAACCATTTACAAGAATTGGGCATCCAGAAAGAGTCAATGTGACATTTGTTTCAAGCCCAAATGTAAAATCATTTCTCAATTTTCATGAATAGCATATTTTTTTTTTATGACCATAACAATAAATTGTGGTGATATTGTTGAGTTTTCAAAACATATCAGACATACACAATTATACGGTGCATATTTACATAGGTCAAACAATATATTTTTTGATAATTTGAAGCAAAATTTTGATATTTTGTATAATTATTAAAAATTTTGATTTTGGGTCTGTTGAGATACATAATTAGCTCTTGATACATCCAACGAGATATATTTTTTTCTTTATAAAGATGCATAATCAGTTTCCAATATATTTTTTTCAATTTTGAATTTGTCGAGATATGTAATACATCCAAGAAAGATGTTTTTTCCTTTGTAAGGATACTGAATTAGCTCCCGATTTTTTTTCCTGATTTTGAATCTGTAGAGATATATAATAAGCTTTCAATACATCCAACAAAGATAAATAAACAATTGAAATTTTTATAATTTTTTCCAAGGGTGAGAATTTTTATAAATATGATAAGTTAAGGTATATGTTTATGTTATTTAGTCACACATGTAGGCATGCATTAAATACGATACACAGATATTAGTTGTCGAACATCCTTATACACATACTCCCTCTGAGATGACACATTGATTAAGAAAAATAATTAATAACATGGCTAGTTTACCATAGTGCCCCTATTAAATGCTATTTATATTTTAATTTGAAGAAAAAATAATTAATGCAAAGGGTAAAATATGAAAAAAAAAAATTGTCTCTTCTTGATTAATGAAAAAAAACAAGTAAAATGAAAAATCAAATTAGAAAATTTGGGACGGGTAATTTAAGACGGAGGGAATACATACAACAAAAATTTGCTAAAAAATGAAAATCTATCTATTTTTTGTAATAATTTGAAAATATTGCTAAAACTAATAATTAGTAGTCTTAAATCGCCATATCACATGAATTTCCCAAGAAAAGGAACCTCAGAAACTTTTTTAGAAAAAATTATTTAGTACAACAAAATTCCACAAGTGGGGTCAGGGAAGGGTAGCGTGTATGCAGACTTCAACACTACCTCCAGAAAGTAGAGAGGCTGTTTTTGAAAGATCTTCGATTCAAGTGCAGCAAATCCAGGTACAAAGAAGAAAATATAACAACTAACAAGGAAATAGTGCAAAATAAGAAAGAAACAATAACAACATAAGACTAGTGCGATAATCAAAACACCATAAATAACAAACTATGATAGATATCACAAGTAGGGATCAACTCCATCTCAACATCTACGGCTAAACCTTAAACTACTATAATACTAGAGTTGTCAGGAGTACACGACAAACACCCATAAGCATAAACCCTCAAAAGCAAGGCAGTAATCCTACCCTTAATGGCAATTATTACAAATGATGGCTAATTTGTAAAAGCTAAGTATAGTGATTATATTGTCGATTGAAAATAAATAGTAGGAGTATATTCATAAATTCAAATAAATCTTTGAATGCTCTCTACAATTAGCAATATGCTCTCCTTTATATATAATGAAAATGGCTAGTAAATTAGAAGAGGAATTCCTAAATGAATTTGACTATAAATTCTAACTGGACAAGAATATAAAAATATACTCAATCTCAACTAATTTGGAATTAAACAGATTCATTTAAGGTACAAACTTTTCATTTCTTTGTTTGAGTAGCACAGAATTGAGTGGACAAAGAGGATTAGGCCCCCAGATGGCATTGCCTAGAACTTTGAATTATTCTTCTAACAGCGATGACAACATATAATAATAATAATTAATGATAGTAATTGCTAGTAGTAAATGATGGTTATTGATATGATAAACAACAACGACCATCACCGATGATTGTGAATGAAGAAGTGATGAAATGTCAACTTCATATAAATTATTCAATAAATAACATCTTAATAATTATAAAAACAATATAATTATTATGCTCTAAATGTCACAAACTAAACAAATGTCTAAATTCATCTGTTGCTCGAAAAAAAAAAAAAAGAGAAGAGAAAGAGAATATTCCAGCTGTATGATTACAAACAACTTTATCATACTATTATTATGAAATCTAATCAAATATAATATGACAAATATGTACCTTTTTTAGTCGTTGAAAATCAATAAACTTGTTTGTTGGTAATAAGCCTAGCTTTCAAAGTGTCAATGATTGAATAATTGTAAAACGAGTTTTACTGTACAAAAAAATATTCAATGTTGGCCTTTTCTAGAAAAAAATGGTAAAATATGTGCTACCAACGTCCACATTTTCATATTTTTTTGCATGGCCATGGGCATTCTATCGTGTCATTTCTTTCGTCTGATTTTATGTAGCATTATTTAATTTAATAAGATATATAAAAAATATTTAAAAATTTGTAGTTTAAAATATTTGTATAATTGTAAATTATTTTATTAAGGTTAAAAGAGAAATTTTAAAATTAAATTATTTTTAATTATAGAAAAGTGACATTCTTTCTTAAATAGATTAAATTAAAAGGATGTCACACAAAATGAGACAAAGCAGGATATCTTTTTTACTTGATTTTGAATTATAAGTATGAAAATTTGTTTGATAGGAAGTGCTAGTTTTCGATAGATCTTACTTGGTGGAAATTTTAATTTTAATTGGGTTTTAATGTGGTATTGAATATCAGATGAAAAATAATAAATAAAATTAATTTTTTATTAGTATTTGATATCCATAATGAAATCAGATCAAATTTTAATTCACACATAGAAAGACACATTTTTTAGAATAGCTTCTCCAATCGAATTTTTGTTATTTCGCTTAATAATGTAATCTAACATATGATGTTTTCGACCGGGACGAAAATCATATGTACTATATATATCGGCTCATCTAAATTCAATTGCTTTAATTCAGATTCTATATATGTGCTAAAAATTTATTCAATACAAATAATAAGTTACAAGTTTAATAGATCAAATGGCAAGTGGACATGAAATTTTAAATCTAGATCCCTATTAATTGTTATTTTTTGTGCTTCGATCGATTGTCACATTAATTATTTGATGTTCTTATTGTTTTCTTTTTTTCTTTTTTTGAACGTTGTGTGATGTTTTTCCTATCATTTTTGTATTTTTTTTTCAAACTACTTTGGCATGAGTTATTTAATTTGAATGAAGTGTCTCTCAAAAATAGCCACTTAATCTCTAAAAGTAGGAACAAAGGACTGCACAATTTTATCCTCACCAAATCCTATCTATGAAATTACAATAAATATAGCATTTTTTGGTTATATTTTTATGCGGAATATAAATTTAATGAACTCTAAAATTGTAGAAAAAAATATATTTAAATTCATAATGCGAAAAAATATAATAAATTTTAAAAATAAAAATAAAATTTATAAAATTTAAATCTTGAATTTTGTTGAGAGCTTAGCTGCAATAGGCAGCAACTAATTGAGTGGATTTTGAATTCATAATTTCAGAAAGCAACTATATGCTTGACTTTTTAAATATTTGTACGGTTGTATTTACTGTATATATATTAATTGGTCCTAACAACTTTTAATTGTGTTGTCACCTTCATGCACCGTCCCATGTGCCGTATTTTGATGTTGTTATTTACTTGAGATATAGAAAAATATGAATGATTTTGTTTAATAGTTTATTATAAATTTAATTTTAATTTTTTTATCTTTTAGATAAAATATTACTTTTACACATAAACTTTGTAGGATTAGTTTGCCGTAGTTTTTCTATTTAAATTATTAAAGATTATGTTCGCTCATTTTAGTGAAAAATTGACCTTAAGACAGTGTAGCAAAATATGATTCATCGTGATAATTCAAGAGTAAGAAATTTATATTACTCCTCAATTTAAAAAAGGATTTATTTTGACTTTGTAGAAATTTAGGTTATGTACGATTGTTTTTATTCATCTATTAAAACGGGTATATATAGATACAAATAGTTCTTTGTTACCCCTACTAGAAATACATAATCACATAATAATCCTAATGTCAACACTCCCCCTCAAGGCAGTGCATAGATGTCTATCATGCCCAACTTGTCAAGCATCGTGTGGAAGACCTTTCCTGATACAGCCTTGGTGAGTACATCTGCTAGCTAACTTCCAGACTTGACAAATGGAAAATGTATAATCTTTTGATCTAACTTCTTCTTAATGAAGTGTCGATCTATTTCAACGTGCTTAGTGCGATCATGTTGAACGGGGTTCTGTTCTACTTGAATTGCGGCCTTGTTATCACATAACAAGTTCATAGGCCTTGTGTATTCAATTCCAAGATCCTTCAGAACATATTTAATCCATAATAGCTCACTCAAGCCATTGGCCATCCCTCGAAATTCTGCTTCTGCACTAGACCTTGCGACAACCTTTTGCTTCTTACTTCTCCACGTGACAAGATTGCCTTCGATAAAAGTGAGATACCCTGTTGTTGATTTTCTAGTCAATTGATCTCCTGCGCAGTCTGCATCTGTATAGCCTTCGATGATAGTTTTCTCATTCTTTGAGAACAAAAGCCCTTTTCCTGGAGCTCTTTTCAAGTATCGCAAAATTCTATAGACAACTTCCATATGATCTTCTGTTGGATTCTGCACGAACTGACTTACTACACTTATAACATATGCAATGTCTGGACTTGTATGAGTCAGATAGATTAACTTCCCTACTAGACGTTGATATCTACCTACATCTTTTATTTTCTCTGCCAAAGAGTTCTCAAGCCTGTGGTTTGTCTCCATAGGTGTTTCAATTGGCTTGCATACTAGCATCCCTATCTCCATCAACAAGTCAAGTACATATTTTCTTTGAGAAAGGGAAATTCCCTGTCTCGACCTTGATACTTTAATGCCTAGGAAATATCACACTTGTCCTAGGTCTTTCATTTCAAATTTTGATGACAAAAACTTCTGAAGTTGATCCATTTCATCAGAATCATTTCCTGCCAGGACCATATCATCAACATACACAACCAATGCAGTTACCTCCCCTTTGTTGTGTATTATAAAGAGAGTGTGATCAGAGTTACTCTGTTTATAACCCACTGATGTCATTGCAGACGTGAGACGTCCAAATCATGCCCGTGGTGATTGTTTTAAGCTGTATAATGCCTTTCTTAATCTGCATATTTTTTTTGTAAGCGTACTCCTGCATAGTTCCGGGTGGTAGCTCCATATAAACTTCTTCCTCTAAGTCACTATTTAAGAATGTATTGTTACGTTAAATTGTCGCAACAACCAATCTCTATTTGATGCAACTGATGCAAGGATACGAATAATATTGAGTTTAGCCACTGGTGCAAATATTTCCTGATACTTCACTACATACTTTTGTGTGTATACTTTTGCTACCAACCTTACCTTATACCTATCAATACTTCCATCTGCTTTAAGCTTTACAGAATATACCCATTTACTCCCGATGGTCCTCTTTCCTTCAGGTAGTAAGACTAGTTCCTAAGTTTGATTTTTCTGCAAGGCCTCCATTTCTTCATTCCATTGCCTTCCTCCATTGTGATTCTGCTAATGCTTCCTGCACACCACTAGGAATAGACACTTTGGATAATTGATTAACAGTTAGAACATATGATATTGATAATCTTTTGGTGGAGGTATAATTACTAATGGGATCTTTTGGTGGAAGTATAATTACTAATGGGATACTTTGAATTGACATTAAGATCAGGTTCATATTTTATTCTTGGTACATCCTTATTTTTTCTTGATGAAAAATGGGAAGGAAGAAGATAAGGGTCATTAGACAGAGGCACCTGAGGTATATGATCATGTAGAACATTTTGAGAGAATTCATTGGTTAATGGCGTGGTTATTGTTCTTTCTGGAATAATCTCTTAATTTTCTTCAATTGTGGCTTCACGAATTTTATTTCCTTCTTCCCTGGTTTCTTCGTTGTCTTCATGTGTGACTACATTTTGTTCCAAGATACCAGTACATGCATTTAATCTTTCCTTGTAAGATTTAACTTCTAGGAACTCTATTTCGCCCCCTAAAGCTACATTCATTCTAGTATTTTCTCTGTCACTCTCCTCCGAAAGAGATGAGGGTGTTATTGTGCCTTCATAATAAGGTTCTGACTCACGAAAAGATGCATCAAGAGTAATATATAATTTCTCATTTCGTGGGTCATAACACCTGTATCCTTTCTGAAATTCTGAATAGCCAACAAACACACACCGTCTTGCACACAGATCTAACTTTCCTCCAGAGTTTTGGGAATGTGAGTGTAAACCGTGCAACCAAACATCCTTGGCTCTAAGTTCGGTAGATGTGAAAGAGAACAAAGAGAATAAAGTTTTTGCTGTGGAGTCTCAAAATTAATGACTCAAGATGGAACTCGATTAATAAGATAAGCCATAGACTTAATCGTTTTCCCCCAGTAAATGTTTGGCATATTCATGCCAAAGAGAGATGCACAAACAATCTCCATAATCTATCTGTTTTTTCTTTTAGCTAGACCGTTTTGTTGTGGTGTGTATGTGCAAGATGTTTGATGATGTATACCTCGTTACCAAAGGTATTCATAACGGTAGATTGCATAAATTCCATTGCATTGTCAGATTGCCAAACACAAATCAGTCGTTGATATTGAGTATGTACCATATTATAAAAATCTTTGAACACAATATATGTATCACTCTTCTTCCGAAGTAATGATATCCATGTCATTCTAGTACATTCATCTATGAAAGTAATAAAATAACGAGTTTGAGACAGAGATTCAACTTTTGCAGGGCCCCAAATATCAGAATGTATAACAGCAAAGGCTCAGAACATTTATTCAAACTTGATAAATATGGAACGCGATAATTTTTTGCTAATTTACAAATGTCACAATGAAAAACTGAGCTATTTAAACCTAAAAATAAATTTGATTTGAGTTTCTGAAGATAACCAAACGAGATATGTCCGAGCCTCCTACGCCATAACCATATATGATCGCGTGCCTTCTCAACCCCATGTGTGTGGAATGCATGACAGAATTTCTTTTCTCCACCTTTAGTCAATTCCAGAAAGTAGAGATTTCCTCACTTAACACCATAACCAAGAGTCCTCCGAGTCAGAATGTCCTAAAAGATACAAAAAAGAGGCCAAAAGGTTACAGTACAATTGACAGAGAAAATAATTTGGCTAATAGATAGAAGATTATGATCAAGAGAAGGTACAACTAAAACTGTGTCAAGTTTTAAAGTATCTGTTATGACAACTGGTTTTTCTCCTATAACCGGAGAAGTACCTCCATTAGCAGTAGAAATAAAGGATTGAGAATATATTTTTAATGATTGTAATTCATCTCAGTCTTTGATCATGTGATCAGATGCTCCACTATCAATAATCCAAGTACTACTCGTAGAAGGTGCAGTAATATTAACATTGTTATTACTGGTAATACCTGACTGTGTTATATTAACACGAGATTCTATTTTACCATCATTGTTTGGCTGACTAATTCCTGATGTAGTTGTGGCTGCAGCTCTGTTTGGAATGACTTTGCATGGTTTCTTCGAGAAATCCCACCAATTCGGAGAGCTAATGATCTCGTAGCATCGTTGTTTTGAGTGTCCTGATTTACCACAATGGCTACAAGTAAGATTATTAGGCTTACCAGATAGCTGATTAGTTCGACCTTTAACAGGACTGCTACGATGGACGGTGATGGCAGGACTCTTATGAATCAGCCGAGCACTTTCCATAGTCTGCCTCTATTGAGCTTCTCTTCTGACATAAGCATATGTACTTTCAAGATCAAGCATTTGGTCCTTTTGTAGAATCTCTCCACGAACTTGATCAAATTCTGCATCGAGTCCATTAAGAAATATGTGAATTCGTAGCCTTGCCATCATAAAGTGCATTTGAAGAATACCCTGAACCGATTCATCCTACATATTTGTTTGGTGGTCAATTTTCTGAAAAATTTCAACCAATTCACTATAGTACGTAGACAGGGGCCTTCCATTCTGCATAGTGGTGAAGGATTTTTTATTAAGTTCAAACAATCGAGTCTCATCCGAACCATCATAGAATGTTTTGGTAATAACTTCCTAGATTTCCTTCGTCGTTAAAAGTCTGATAAACCGCTGTATTAGGGTGGGACTCATCGAGTCAATCAACCAGCTCTTCACCTTATGGTTCTCCGTAATCCATATTGCATAATTCGAGTCAGTTTGTTCGGATTTCTTTGTTTCTCTAATAAGGTAGCCAACCTTGTTTCGAGCTCCGATACACATCTCCATCAATTGAGACCGTAGTGAGAAATTTGTTTCGTTAAGAATAACTCCCGTTGGAAAAGGTGAGTTGTCTTATTGAACTATAATTGAGGTAGGGTTTGTTATGGTTGAGTTCGTGGGTTTGGTAGTGCTGCCAGAAGAAGGAATAGAATCTCCTATCTTGGAAAACTGGAAAAAAACGTCAATCTACTAGGTTTCTCTAATACCATATAGAAATTTAGGTTATGTACAGTTGTTTTTATTCATCTGTTAAAATGGGTATATATAGATGCAAATAGTTCTTTGTCACCCCCACTAGAAATACATAATTACATAATAGTCCTAATGTCAATAGACTTGACACAGAGCTTAAGAAAATAAAGAAGAATTTTGAATCTTATGATCGTGGATAAGGGTAGAAGGCTAGTGTGCAATAATTCTAGGACTGTATCCATATATAGGAGTAGCTAGTTATGACAGTTTGGGTGTGGTGGGTGTCTTTGGTCTGTGAGTGTATGTACTACTGTGTGTGGGTGTCTTATTTCTTATTTCTCTTACTTATCTTATTTCTATTTGTATTATTTTTTATTTCTATTTTTTGTTATGTAATTTATCCTGTTTCATGTTTCATTACGACCTTGTTTACTATTCTTTATCTTGAGTCGGGGGTCTATCGAAAATAGTCTCTCTACTTTTCCGGAGGTAGTGATATGGACTGCGTAAATTTTACCCTCCCCAGACCCCACTTTGTGGGAATACACTGGGTTTGTTGTTGTTGTTGAATTTTGTTGTCTTAAACATGTCATGTGAAAAGTTAGAATTAAAGTATAGCGAAAAAAAGAAATTGTTCTTTTGACATAGACTAAATCGAAAAATAGGTCATTTTTTTTTAGAGAAAATACATTAAAAAAATCCTTGAACTTGTCTGCATAACTTAGTTTAGCATCATAACTTTATAGACGTTTATTTACCCCCTCATTCGACTTTGATGTGAAATAAATACCCCCTTCCCAAAGCAATCCCAGACCAAAAGATAGCAGTGTTATACACGCGCCTTACACGTGTATAACAACATTTTAAAGTTTTTTTTTTTAAATTATTTTCGTCACACCTCTTTTTTAACCAAAAAGATTAAAACATGTGTTGTGCCACGTATGTGTCACGTAGGCATTAAGGTTTTTAAAAATATGATTTTAATTAGTCTAGGGGGGTAACAGGACCCTCCTAAAGTTAGGGTGTGTCTCAACCTTTTCGCATATAGTTCAAGGTGGAAATAAAGCATTTTCTCTTTTATTTATATAGTAGGAATCGTATATTTTTTTAATGAAGGAAATTTTTATGAATCGAAATGAGATTTTAGATTGATATCTTGATATTGATTAGAGTCGATGGTGACTCCGTCGTGGAAAGAGTCGCTTCATTTTTACTGTCTTTTTAGTGCAGTATTTTAAACGATGAAAATTGCTAAACTTCAGACTAGAGAGAAAAAAGAGGGCTAATTGAACTCCCTGATTACTACTAGCTCCAACCTAATAGTAGGTGAAAACTTAATAATACTCATAATTAAAAATTGTCCAAAACTACTGAACTATATATGTGGTTCAAAATTTACTAAATATCTATATTCATTAAGTTTAAATTTTAAATAGTTTTAAAACCATCTAAGGTAAGTGATGGATATGCATTTTTGGGCCTAGTTGGCTACAATTACAACAAAATGTCCACATTGAATTTGGCCCCATAGACATGGTGTCTCATGTCCACCTTTCTCTTTCACAATGACATTCCCATCAAGATTGGCCAATTCATATCACTTGTTGAGTATTGAGTCATCTAAATATGGCAAATTAAAAGAATGATACCTTTTTATATTTACATGATTCTCTTCCATTTTTAGCTGATTTCAAAAAAAATATTCCCTAGGATAAATTTTAAGCCACATAATATCTATGACTTATTTTATGTCACGATTTCGAGACAGAATCTCTTGAAAGAGAAAAAAAACATTCATGTTTTCTCATAACTTTCAAACACTTTCCTTTTATTCATAAATTATGTTCAGTAAAACACTTCTACATAAATTGAGACAGAGAGTATCATAAAGACAAAGGCTTTCTAGTTTTTCTTTGGTATGTTCTGTTGAGTTCCACCTTGATAGCGAGATAAAGAATTCGACCTTCTTTTATAATTTTAAACAATTTTCACATCATGAACTAGCTTTCGATTAAGTTAGATTTAAAATTCATTTTCTTATA
Organism: Capsicum annuum; assembly: GCF_002878395.1. Classification (NCBI taxonomy): domain Eukaryota; kingdom Viridiplantae; phylum Streptophyta; class Magnoliopsida; order Solanales; family Solanaceae; genus Capsicum; species Capsicum annuum. The sequence continues at coordinate 9,442,293 of NC_061120.1, read as the reverse complement.
ATGATATCTAACAAAAATACATTCAGTTTTTTTTTATTTACCCAATGTTGGGTTCGCCTCTCATATTACATTATTTACACTTCAGTTAGGAGATCTGAACCTGCACGAGAAGAGGGTATCTATTAAGTCCCATATAAGTGGTGGAGTTGGGACTAGGCAAATGCTAATTATCACCTATGTGCTTACACCAAATCATGTCAATTTACCATAATTAAGTTAATTAATGAGGTGACAGTGCATTCTAATTAACCATAATTAAATACTAAAAATCTATGTATTAACACCCTCTGCATACAAATAGTATTGTTTAACCATCGTTAATGTGTAATATATATATATATATATATATATATATATTAGTTTTTGGATACGTGTGTTTCAATTCAATTAGTATATATTTTTAAATGACAGATAATATTAATATTGTGCGTAATAGTAAATAACTGGATTATTCAAGAAAAAGGCACAAGTTGAATTTGATAGAAAATTCTATTTGTAAAAATAAGTTTCCCCAACATAAACACTAAAAGAAATAACTTTACCTGGGCATTCAATTGAATAAAATGTACTAAACAGAAAATGAAAAAGGGTGAAATTTATCTGTCTACTTTAAAAAAATTGACTAAATATATCATTCGTCATATTTTGGGGTCAAATTTATCCTCGTTGGCATACTTTGGGCTAAATTTACCCTTCTACTTTAAAAAATTGGTTAAATGTACACTTTGTCATACTAGAGAGTCAAATTTACCCCCGATGTCATACTTCGGGACCACATTTACCCGCATTAGTAAGAAACTGTTCACCTGTACCCTTCTTTTAACAAAGAAGCCCAAATCAACGTTATAATGTTCATTTTTTAAAAACAAAGCACACTCTAACCTAATCCACCCAATCCAACCAACAAAAAATACACAAACTAATGTTGTAAAATATAAGCAAGCGTTATGCATAAATGGTAGCAACCGATGGAAGCTTAGAGGTGCAAACAATACAAACTAAAACGGAAAAAGATGATATTTTAATGATCCAATTAAAATAAAATGAAAATGAAAAAAGATGATATTTTTAGTGATCCAATTAAAATAAAATTCACAGAAAAAAGAAAAGGCAAAGAACATATTAATCTATACCATATCTCATGATAAACATCTCCGAAAAGAACCTAGGAAATCACAAATTAAAGAAAAAAAAATGAGAATATATAAATGACAATAGAAATTATCAAATGCACAAAAATATCATAGCTATAACTTAAAACTGGTGCATATTATTCATAGCAAAATTAACATGTTACTTAGAAAATAGATAAGCAAAGGTGTAGGTGCAATATAATTTAGTATTAGTTTTGGTTTATGTTTACAACAAAAGCATCTATTGAAGATAAAAAAGAGATAAAGCATTCAATACCCTCTCGAACTATAGTTAAATTTGCTACGATACATCCAACTTCACACGGGTCCTATTATTCCTGAATTTAATTTTAGCGTATTTTTGTTACTCTTTTGGGCTGACATGACACCTTTATTACATAAAAATAGGATCCACGTCAAAGATGTCACGTCAGCTAAAAAGATGTCATGTCAGCTAAAAAGGGTGACAAAAATACGTTAACATTGAGTTCAGAAAGTAATAAAGCCCTCGTGAAATTAGAGTATATCGTAGCAAAGTTAATCACAGTTCAAGAGGTACTAGATGCTTTTACTTGATAAAAAATGAAAGCCAACTATAACTTTACCTTAAAAAAAATCTAAAATCAAGTTTAACCTGTCTTTGATAATTTGACATGTAAAAGGAGGAGAAAACTTCATGGACCTTGTCTACTATGTCCTCTCAAAATTTTGATATCTTTAATAGGACACAAAAAATTTCACTGAAAAGACAGAAAACATGGTGAAATTTCAAAGGAAAAGATATTAAAGTTAGAAATGAGAAAGTCTTACGTTGTTATCAATGATTTAAATTGTTCACATTCAAATGGCAATAATTTACTTTCTCCGTCTCTTATTACTGGACATGTTTACCTTTAACAAAATTTTAAGGAAGAATTAATAAGAGAGGCAAATTGACTAATATGATCCTACTAAACTCACATTAAATATTATCATTAACAATTGAAGTTAATTACTCTTTCATTAAATTTTCAAGTATCTTTTGACTTTTTTAACATGCCAACTATTTTGAAATTAACTAAGTATGTTGTTGTTGTTATTTAACAAGGAGCCACTCCTGCTGGCTCAATCATTATAACTGGCTCCTTCTGGCTCAATCATTATAACTTAATCATTACAAAAGTTATAGCACAACATGATCAGTGCTAGGAGTAGAGACATTCATAGCTATTGCATTACATATAGCTAAGTGATCTGACAAGGTATTCACTCTTCTAAGTATTAAATCTCCCTGCTAGTCAGAACTCAAAATATTCCTTAAATATGGTGGAGATTCCCAAAAAAACACCATTAATGTCGAGGAGGTGCCATCAAAACCAGTAATAGTAGATAGTAGGATTTCTGATAATCTACTTTGTTTTCTATATATATAGCAAACTTGGGGATTATGTGTTGTGTGGAGAAGACACCTGCAATCAAAAAATACTTTGAATATTTATTTATTTATTTTGCTGCCTAGCTCTATGAATATTACGTTGAGGAAAAAATGTGTGAAAAATATCTATACTTAGGCAAAATTTATAATTACGCACCATGAACTTTGCGGGGGTCCTATGACCCCCCTAGACTATTTTTTATCGTATCTAACTGACATATATTTGCTCCTTATCAAACATTTTTTTCTTAAGCGCTCAATGTGCGTAAAATACACGCAGTAGTTCAAGTGTCACATATATGTCAGTTAAATACGGTAAAAAATAGTCTAGGGGGGTCATAGGACCCCCACAAAGTTCAAGATGTGTAATTGCAAATTTCGCCAAAGTATATGTATTTTTCGCACCTTTTTCCCTTACTTTGATTCACTTGTATATTCAACATGTTGATTTGTTCACTTTTACTTGTTAATAGAAATAGACTTTGTACTTTCTTTAAGATAATAATAAATGAATTCTATATTTCATCATAATACCTACGCTTAAGTCATCGATAGACCCTTAAACTTGTCCGCATATTTTTATAACAATTTAAAAATTTAATGAAATATGTGAAATTTGTGATTTTTTGTGATTTGACTATTTTACACCTCTCCGTAGTTGCATTATGGTAATTCTAGGATGTGGGGTTGATTGATATGATTTTCGATGTATTTTGGTACCATTTATGTGATATTGTGATTTTTGATGATTTCGAGAGTCTTATTTTGGACTTATGTGGATATCTTTTGATTCGTGCGACGAATGACTGAACGGAATACGTCAGCAGCACCGGAATAAGAACTTTAGGCTAAGTAGACCTTTGATTTTGGTCTCGATACAACTGAGCTCATTTCGACCTATTGGCCAGAAAATTAAAAAATTGAAAATATGGGTGTGAGACCCACATTTGATCGAAATGACCTTGGATGAAAAATTCGACTTCGCCAGCAGATTCGAAATATTGATTTTAGAGTGATAACATATTTGGTGTGATTTTATGGCTTTTGAATCTCGTTTCGACCCTCGATTTGAAAAATTATAATTTTGGATTTCGTGGGGTCAACTTTGAGAAAATAATATTTTTTTAAAAATCTGATAACGCCATTGAGTACAGAAAGTCGAATTTAGTGTGGTTACATTGTTCGTTTGCGTATATTAGACTCCAAACGAATTTCAGACACCCCATTAAAGCCCGTTTGGACTTAAAAATCTGGTGCAACTAGTAAATTTAAAGGGTAAATCACATTCCCCAAGTGCGATTTATGCGTTATTTTACCTGGTACCGGGGTACAGTATAAATAGTCCCTTTTATTCGATTTTTGCTCAATCTTTCACCTTCGTCTTGAGAGTTAAACCCTAAAATTAGTGTGAGGGTTTAAAGTGAAGCTTGTGGGTGTTTGGGAAGTTAGATTTACATCTCTTTCTTGATTCTCTTACGGATTTAAGGCAAAAAATCACCCATTTTCTTAGTAATTCTTATAATTCAGAAATCTTAGGCTTGATTTTAAACTCAATTTCACTCCTTTTACTTGAATAATATTTTAATCTTATAATTACTAGTTTTTCATTAATTTAACCTTCAAAACAACTTCGATTCTTGATTTTAACCCGAATTTCAAAGATTTTATTCGATAAATCTTAAAAATGATTTTCTTTGATTTGAACCTCATTGTTTACGTAATTTGACTTGAATTTCCAGCTTCAGGTTCCTAAAAACATGAAAAAACATATTTGAGGAGTAAAGTTACGATTTTGCCCTTCTTCGATATCCCGTTTTGGTGGTCCGTTTTGATTTCGAATCAAAAGTAGTCAATATGAGTGTCGTTGGTTTTATTTGACGCGAAGATTTCATATTTGATGATTTTAGTGAAGTTCGGGATCATTCGTGAGGAGTAAGACTTTGGAAGCAAAGTCTTGGTTGCGATATTTCAGCTTTTGAGGTAAGTTATGACTTAACTCTTTCAGACTGGGCTGAGTAGTAAATGATGGTATAAAATGCATGTTAAGGGTGAGAACTAATCATGAAAAAATGGTTATCTATGTGTTGTACCAGTGTGGAGGGCCTATATGTAATGTAATTATTGAAATTGAGATATTATGTGATATGTGTGATCGTGTGGGGTCCTATGTGATATTGATAGCCCTGAATAAATGTGAATAATTGTATTGTGTTGTTAAAATGCTTAATGTGGTACAATTGATGTATTATGATTATATTCATACTTTATTGGCATATGAGACATGTGAAAATTCATGGATGAAATGAAAATAATGAGTGAATGTTGGCTCATGTGGTTGTGAAAATATATCATTATGATTGATTGTGAAAATATATCATTATGATTGCTTGTGGAAATACTCATTGTGATTGATTGTGAGCATTACATCCTCATATCATACTCATTTATGAAACATTGGTACTACCGTGGCAACATTTGAGAAACACTGACAATACCTTTTATAAATCCTCCTCGGAGAAAGTATCGGGGAGGATATATTGTAACACCTTATTAAACTCTACCTGAGGGATGTGACAAGGATGAGATATGAGATATGTGGATTGTATACGGGTTGACGAAACCCCCATGGGTCCTGCGTTGGGAGGCTTGCCTCCGTAAGGTATACGGGGATTGTGCGATGATCCCGAAGGTTGTGTGACGACCTCATACATCATCATCATCATCATCATCATCATCATATACATTGATCTTACTGTATTATGTTTATATCTTGTTTTATTGCCATATTGACTTGCCAATTTCCATCTATGTAATTATCTTATCTTCTTTTACTTTTATTTGATACTTTTGTATATGCATGTTTCCCCTTATTCTACTTATATGTAATATAATGCAAACTTGTGTTCTATCTTGGTGTGATCTTGCAATATATGAGATATATTAGAACTGTTAGTGCAAACAGAGTGAGTTACTGTTGTGAAATATTTTCTAATTGCAGGTGACATGCCCTTAGTATATATTTTGTATGCTTTATTTACTACTTTGCTTGGTCGGCCTATGTTACCTACTGAGTACAAGTAGACCGTACTCATGCCTACTGAGCCTTTTTGATGCAGGTCCTAGATCGAGTGCACCTCATCTTGCTTGACTCGAGCGATTGTTAGAGCTTCCAAGGTAGTGGTTGGACATTCATGCGCCTGGAGTTTACCTCTATCTTTCTATAGTAGTTATGTCTTTATTAGTGTTCGGATACAGATATTATTCCTTTGTGGTATTTTTCTGATGTATTTGACTCCTGAACTGTATTAGTGGTTCGTACACTATTGACACCTGATTTTGAGCATGATTGATATTTTAGATAAGTACTTTCTACATTATTATGATTACTTGTATGGTTCGACTTCGTTCTAGATGCCTTACCTTGGGGTATTTTTGTATTTTTCTTTTTTTTGTATCAGTTTGGGTGATAGGTTTACTTGTCAAGGTACGCCGCGACAAGTGCCATCATGACCCTCGTTTTTGGGTCGTGACAATTTCACTTAGACACCTCAACTCAATCTTGTATCTATTGAACACATGAACAACCCAACATTCGTACCTATTAGATATTTTTTTGACAGTCAGCCAAATGCACTTGCACTGACGTGGCAAAATGACCAATTAACAAAAAACACGTTACAAAGGGGTCTAAAAAAATTATATCTAAGTATTAAGCCTAATCTAACCAGCCCCCATCTCTATCCTACCCCCCTCCCCCTCCATCAAGGATATCTCTGGTGTCAAACATTTCTATTGCCGCCAGCCAAACATCTTTGCTGTCATCAATGGCTTAAAATGCAAAAATAGTAACCAATGAAAATTTATTGAAGAAACTCAAGAAAGCAATAAATATAACATAAACATGGACGAATCGTTGATAATAAAGAACTAAATTCTCATTTAATAATCAAGAAAAAAATGAATTGAATTAGAAAAAATGGTCTTTTCAGCATTTGCTTTTTTCTTTTATTGGAAATGGATGGAATGAAGGAGTTTGGATTCGTTTTGTTGATTTAAATTATTATAAACTTAATCTTTTAATGGTCTTCCTCATCCACACTTTAGATTTAAACTTTTCTGTTGCATTTTTCTTCTGGATGTTTCTTTTTCAATTTCCAATGTGTTAGATGAAAAAGTGAAAAGGCGGGAGAGGAAGAGTAGGAGCCAGAGAGAGATAAAAGATTTGAATGTTTTGATGGTTGTTTTCTATTTTTATTTTTTCAGCGAAGAAGGCGGCGGGCGGTGGTTAGGTGTAGACAAAAAAAAGCTAAAATGGAGGTTGAAGAAGACCCCCCAAAAAAATTCAGCCAAACACCACTTTCATGCGCCACTCTCAAGTGACCTACACTTGTTATGCCATGTTAGCTAAAAATGCTTATGGGGTTCAAATTCAGAGTAGTACATATGTTCAATAGGTATAAGGTTGAGTTGAAGGGTCCAAGTGAAATTTAGAAACAAGTTTAAGGGTCTATGACTATTTATTTAAAAGTATCTTAGGAAATAGTAATCAATGTTAAGTGTGAAATATAAGAAAAAAGATTATATTTTCTCTTAATGTATATATGCTAGAGTGAACAAATGATAATGAATTTTTTTTTTAATTTCTAATATAGATGACAAGTAAAAATTAAAGGAGTTACTTAGCTTGTCTAAGTACAAAACTAGCTAGTAGCTATATATGTCCAAGTAATTCAATATATTACAACATTCTATCACTCATAGGTTGTGCTATAAAACCTTTTAGGGGTCGTTTGGTAGAGTGTATTAAAAGTTTAATATATGCATTAGTCTTTGTGTATTAGTAATACCATGTTTGATATCATATTTTTGACCATACATAACTAATACTTGTACTGATTATACATTCTATTATGTATTGAGGTGTGTATTAGTAATACACACCATTTTTCATGTATTAGTAATACAAGACTTTTAACACATATTAATTTATTAAATGACATTACTACCCCTTAAATTATTTTCCCTCCTTTTCCCACCATATCACATCCCCTATTCCTTTCCCACCATATTCAAAAAGTGCTCACTCTATTTTTGTACTCTACCAAGAAAAAGAGGGTGTTATTTGATGAACTTGTATGAGATCCAACAAAAAGGGTTCATCTGAGAAGAAATTCTCTACATAATTACCACAGTAAGTTTAAATTGTATTCAAGTCCTCAAATTTGTTCTTATATATGTTGGATGATATTCTTGGACATTTAACTGCAACTTGCTTGCTATAGAAACTTTGAAATGTTAATACCAAATATTATTAATCATAAAGTTCAAAGTATTTAGGATGATTGTTTCTGTATTTACATTCTTATTTCTTGTAATTTTCACTTTGAAATAGGAATTTGTTCGAGCTTTGTTGCTTGTACATCTTGAAAACAGATTGTAAAAAGAAGGTTGAAGGGAGGGCAATTCAGTAAAAAAATATCTTTTTATAAAAATTACTATAAATATATATTATCTTTAATACATCAAACCAAACGCTATGTAAACAATAATGTATGTGTAACTAATACCAACATTGTTAATACTTGCATTAATAATACAAGCATTACTAATACACCATATTTAGCATTATTGTTATACACTCTACCAAACGACCGCTTAATGGTACATACATTAAGGATTCTTAATAGGACTTGGTTGCTAGTGCATCTAGGGGTCTTAAATTGGCTCAATGCTGCTCCGTTCCCAATAAATTGATCCAATATCTTCTTAAAAGCACCTCTTTCCACAATGCAAAGTTCCAATGGTCCAATTGAATTAGTCTTTCTTGATACAACATATCCATGATCCACAAAAGAAGCATCCATTTCCTTACAACACTCTCCAAGTACTTTTTCTTCAACATGTCCTTTGATTTCACAATAGATCACATAGTGTCCTGGTCTTTTTGCTACATTTGCATGGCTTGTGAAGTCCACTAGCTCAGCTCTTCACTTGCTTAGTAGTATCTGTGAACCTCGCTCCACCATTAACTAGAGGTCTTTTTCAGTGTTCTTTTCAATATTTATTGTCAGTATCAGTTTTCTCCTGCATATGAAGTTGAATTTGAGGGTCTTCCTGTTAAAACCGGTCACTTCTACTACATCTCCTAGTCTATATCGATAAAGACCTGCAAATAATGATTCAATCAAAAAAACATGAAAGAATTTAACTTATACATACTGACAAATGATAAAAATTTTACACAATTAGTATATTTTAATATATTATAACAGATTATGTATCTTATTTTTCTCGTTTCTTATCGATTATTATGAACAATTGTTTGTAGTAATCTTTTAGTCATGAGAGTTGGAGAATTAAAAACTAAAAGGAAAACATTGCAAGTGGGCAAAACATTTAGAAAAAAAAGAAGAAAATAAGGAGAAAAAAAACTAGAAATTTCTAGCCAAATGCCACCTACGCAAAATATTGCACTCACAAAGTCTAAATTTAATTTGGTAGAGCATAAATTTTAATATGGATTGCATGGTCCCCAATTTTTACCTTGTTGGTATTCATACTTTAAAGTTTAAAACGAAAAAAGAAAATGTAATGAATTTACTTCCTAACTTTTTTCCCCCATTTTTATAGGACAATTTGTTGTATGAATAGGACAAGTTAAATACCTTTGTTCTTGAAAGCTCAGACACACCATGTTTATATTTAACTAGATGATAAACCCACCGTCCCTGGTAAGTACAAATAATTGATATATGGTGTGCGTATATATATACTGAGATTTATTTTTTATAACTGTAGTGTTCGGATCATCTTGCACGTATCTGACCTAATTTTACAGAATATCTATCACCTCTAATCAGCAATATATATTAGTTCACTCTATCCTCCAAAGCTAGGGAAGAAATCACCTTCTGTTTTGGTCTCTATTGAGATTTGAATTGAGATCTCGTTATTCTCATCCACTTTATTAACCAATAGGAATGCCCTTGGGAACATTATAAATAATTTTTTTAATATTATCATATCCCCAGAGAATACGATAAGTAACTTGTTATAAGAAATTAAAATAAATTATATGTATTAATCATATGAAATATTATTATATATCCTCAATATATATTACTTAAATTCTTTAAAATAGTATCCAAAGAAAATCTAACTTATGTATGGTTGGTGGTAAGCAGAGAGATATTCACGTGGTAAGCAGAGAGATATTCACATGACAATGACATGTAAAAGGAATTAATGCTATATTTAAGGGGCATAAAATAGTTGGAATATATTGGGAAAAAGTTAAAACTAAAAGTTGATCACCTAGGCCCGTTTGGCCATGAAATTTTTTTCCTTTTTTTCAAATTTTTTTTTCAGAATTGAAAATTATGGTGTTTGGCCATGAAAATTCGGAAAATAATTCCGGAAATTTTTTTTGAAAAGGGAAAATAGGTTTTTGTTGTTTTCACAATTTTCCAACTCAAATTTCAAATTTCAAATTTTATTATTATTACATATAACCCCAATCTTTTAAATTTTTACATAAAACTCTCCTTATAACATTACTTTTTCAATATTACGTATATAACAATTTTAAGGAATAAGATAATTATAATTTCAAACTTAATGTTATCCTAATTAATATATATCTCTTTTTCTCTCTCATCATTATTTTTATCCCTTATTTAAGACATTATTTTACTGCTAATTTATATTTATACCCATAAATATATAAAGTATTATATTTATAATAGAAATATACAAAGTATGTTATATATAAAGTTTATATCATGTATATATCATATACACACATATATAAATATATAAAGTATTAAGAAACATACTAAGCATATTTATAATATAAATATAGAAAGTATGTTATATATGAAGTTGATACCATGTATATACCATATACACACATATATAAAACTACAAAGTATAAAGAAACATGGGATTTGGGCCACAGGTGACAAAAGAGTTTTAAAATGATGTGTAGGTGACACAAGTCTTAATTATTAGTTGAAGATGACAATTACTTTATTATGTATTAAGAAAGTTGGGGAAGTTTTAAAATAACCCACAAGTTTTTAAATTTATACTTTGATCCCAATGTATACCTAAAATAACGGGAAACAGAGAAAAAAAGGTGTCTTTCTCTCTCTTCTCATCCATTGTTGTTTTCTCTCTCTTAGCGATTTTTGTTATTAATTATTTCTGTTTCTGCTGCTTTATTCATCATCTTCTGCTTCATTTTCTTCTTGTCGACCATTTGTTGTTGTTGTTGTTGTTGGTACAGCGCAACTGCTGCGATCTGACCAATTTCTTAGGTCAAATTTTGTTTACTACATCACTTTCCACTTTGGCATTATTTCATAGGTTGCTTTGGTAAGTAAAATTATGATTTTTATTCGTATTTATCTTCTGGGTACACTTCTATTTTTCTAACAATGGATAGAACCCCGATTATGAATCCAGCACAAGTGCCCACAATTTAAACAGATCAATTATCTGGTGCATCAGATGAGTAATCTATTGCATCAAACTATTTATCGGTTGCATCATCGTATTATCTGTTGCATAAGACGTATTATCTGTTGTATCAGGATGTTTATCTGTTGCACTAGACTAATTATCTGTTGCATCAGAATGTTTATCTGTTGCATCAGACTAATTATCTGTTATAACGAATTATATATCTGTTTGAAACAACACAAATCAACCCCTGCCACAAACCCAACAGATAAATCTTGCTATTGCTACTGAATTCTAAATTATTATTTTTTACGTCAAATCGTCGAAATGTTTATTGAGAAGATAATAGACAAAATGGAAATTAAATATGGATTAAAACGTCAAGGATCAAACATAATTTATTTATTAAACAAATAAAAATACATATAATAAACTAAAAGAAAAATAATAGTCTAATTATTATTATTATTATCAGCATCATCATTACCAGCCAGCCAATCTTCAACCGAAAGTAGCAAGGACCTCCTCAGCCTGCGTATCTTGCGGAGCAGCCTGCGTATCTTGCGGAGCATTCTTGATCTAACTTCTCCCAATTTCCATTGCAGATCACGAAGTTGATTCCGAAGTTCATTCACGGCGTCTTGCAGAAAAGCAACGTCCCACACTAGGTCATCCATAATCTTATCTTCTAGAGTGTAATATGAAACACGAGATGCAATAAATAAATAAAGTGTGTATTTGAATGAACGATTGAGTAAGAACGGACCTATTTATAGAGGATTGAATTTGAATGAGAGGCAAAAAAGCGCGACTATTCACCTCCATACATTAATTAAAATTTTGATTAAATTAAGAAAATAAATATTGTGATATAAGTCATGACTTTTCAGATTATTATTATTAATTAGTCTTTCGAAGAACCGTTTTTATTGAGTTGTGGCAACAAATTCTATATTTGTTGCATCAGATAACACATCTGTGACAACAAATATATTATCTGTTGCAACAAATATAAAATATGTTACATCAGATAACATATTTGTTGCAACATATAATCTAACTATTCACCTCCATTTATTAATTATATTTTTTATTAATGTGAAAAGTAATAAATTAATTAAATAAGAAATATTGTGATAAGTCATGACTTTTCAGATTATTATTATTATTAATTAGTTCTTTTCAAGAACTGCTTTTATTGAGTTGTGACTCGATATAAGTTGCATCAGATAAATCATCTGTGACAACAGATATATCATCTGTTGCAACCATAGTGAACCTGTTGCATCAGATAAATTAATTGTTGCAACATATAATCTACTTTTTTTAAAAAAAAACTATATCATCATATCATTAATCCAAATTAGCTTACTTTTTTATTTTATAAATAAATAAAAAATACCTTTTCAAATTCCTTAATAAAATAATAATTATTTTATTATATAATAAATAATTTAAAAAGAAAAATGGTGAAAAGTCACGATCAGTTATTAAAATTGTGGTTATAAATTGTGTTTATTATTTATTTCCTTATTATTTATTTACGAAACATTTTTCATATTGAATAATCGGAACTCCGAGTCATGTCTTTCTCTTTTCACCCTCTCAATAACAACAATAACCCTTTTTTTATCAATAACCGTCAGGTGCAATATATGATCGATCTGTCGTAGCAGATTAACCTCTAACTGTTGACACAAATTGCTGCTCAATCCCTACCACCAACCATCGACATGTTGAGAACAAGGAATAAACAGAATGATTATTATTAAATACTAAATAAGAATTAAAAATTCAAAGTCGACAACAAAATGAAATGAATGTTCATAGATTTTTGAATCCCTTGGGTAGATTTGATATACAAAAGGAGGAAAATAATCTCTAAAATAAAAAACATTACCTAATTATTATTACTACTATTATTATTATTGTCAACTAGACATCTTTTATTCATCCGCCAGCCTTGCTCCAAAGTCAGCCAAATATCTCTCTGGAGTTCATCAATCAAACTGCCTTTGAAGTTCACGCAAGGACTCGATATAAATATTCTTGTACGAATTTGGATCATCCATATTTGTAAGGAGGAACCTATTTATAACTTATTGTATCTCGGAAAGAAAAGAAAATTGCTTTAAAATAAATCTAATAGATGGGTAATCTGTTTCAAAATATATTCTCTCTGTTAGATAACTTATAACATACTGATAATTTTTTTGCAACAGATGTATATATCTGTTTGATTTCTGCAACAGGTTGATCACTGTCGTAACAGATGTCTCTAATTGATTGACAATATAAACAGATGTGTCATCTGTTGCAACAAGCTAGTCATCTATTTATTCAATTTAAGCAATAGATGGGCCAGGAAGAATAAGGTGCGTGCATATGGATCCACTATCATAGGTGTGGGAGTTAAGCATGTATTACTGATAAGCTTACCGGGACAACACACACAAAGTATAGTATTTTTGTGAATGCAGTTTTAACAGATTAGGCATTGATAATTCAAACAAGATCCTGGATTGTACCGTTAAGTTTGATGGGTTCAAAATTGATAAGGCTGAGGACCTCATAAAGATGGTGCAGATACCCTGTTATGAATTACTGATGGTTGGTGCTCGTGTTTATGCGTGTCAAG
>NC_061120.1:9356713-9425645 GCF_002878395.1 Capsicum annuum | reverse complement strand
ATTGGTGGATGCTTAATTTTTTAACCCTCAACTTCTTCATTGTTTTTGTCAACATAATAAAATTCAACGTGTGTGTATATATATATATCTTCTTTGTTTCATTCAAGTAATTCTTTAGGGTCAAAATTTTCGCTCAGACAAGAATTATTTTCATCAAAACTGAAGCTTTGTGATCACTATTGTATTATTTTGTTGTAGTTTACAGGTCGTAGATGAATTTACAGGTGGTAGATGAATGTCGTTCGACATTGAGAAATTTTTTTAGGTAAAGGATATGCTTAATTATATTATTTTTATATCTCTGTTTTGAGAAATTTTTTTGTGTAAAGGTAAAGTTTAGTTGTATTATTTTGATATCTCTATTATCGCATTATCTTGTTATAGTTTACAGGTGGTAGATGAGTGTCAGACGGCTTTGAGAATTTTTTCGTGTAAAGGTTAGATTTAATTATATTGTTTTGATATCTCTATCATCGTGTTGTTTTGATGTAGTTTACAAGTGGTAGATGAATTTCGATCGACTTTGACAAATTTTTTTGGTAAAGGTTAGGTTTAATTAAATAAATTCTCCAAAAGATGTTGAATTTAATTATTGTGCTCATCTTTATTATTTAAACAGATATTCTATTTAGTGTAACGATTGAACTCAATAAAGTAAGGTACACGCGCGAGGCGCGTACACCTAAACTAGTATATATGAACATACAGAACACAAAATCTCTATAACAAAAAGTGATATAATACATTTGCCTAATTGCACTTGAACTACACATTTCTTCTTCATGATGTAGACATCAAAAATATTATTATGACGAAAAATATGTATCATTCATAAATACATATGCATTAATCATAAATACATATGCGTTATTCATAAATAGATATGCATAACTGAAAAAAATACATATGCACACTAAAAAAGTACATATGTATTATTCATAAATACATATACATCTATAAAACCTAAGCATAACTAAAAATATATTTCCAAATCAATAAATATAACATGCAGCCCCATAAAAACGTATGAATAACAAGAAAGTACATATGTATTATTCAAAAATACATATGCATATCTAAAAAATATATATATGCATTAGTCATAAATACATATGCAATCTGATAAAAATATATATGTATTATTCATAAATATATTTGCATAACTGGAAAAATACATATGCATTACTCATAAATACATATGCACAACTGAAAAAAAAATACATGTTCTTCCTTTTCGTTTGACTTTTTCTTTTTCACATATTTTTACACTTTTGGGGATTTTGGAGATGATGATTTTCTCAATATTTTTCGTTTCATGATTTTCTCAATATTTTTTAGCTCGTCAATGTTTCGATCTCACCTCTTCTATGCCAACTTCTTTGTTCAACTGAATTGGAGTAGAAATCAACTTAAGACAAAATCCCACAATCTTTCAACAACAAAAAAATCACAAAACCCCATCAAATGACGTAGCAAAAATTATTGCAGACCTCCATCAAATAACGTATTCCTCCATTATAGCATACCTCCACAATCTTTCAACAAAAAAAATCACAACCCCCACCCCCTCCCAAAAAATGAAGAAGACGGATGAAGAAAAAATACGAAAAAATATAAATTATATAAAAAGATAACATGTAAATACTAACTTACCTTATTTGATGAAGCACAATTTTGAAAAAAAGGAAAGGAATTGAAAAAAGTGGAGTGAAAATAGAAAAAAATAAAAAACGTGGGTGAAACCCATGCTCTTTTCAATATAATGGTTAAAATATTGCTACTTTTATTATAACTTGTAATTTTGAAAAAAGTTTGCTATTTATTGTAATTAAGGTCTTAAGTATGCTAGTTTCTGTAATTTTTCCTTAAAAGAACGATGACTTTTTATATTTAAATGATTCTCTTTCATATTTAGTTGATTCCAAAAAGAATATTCCCTACAGTAAATTTTAGACCGCACAAATATCTATGACTTATTTTATGTCATAACTTTCAAAAATTTTACTTTCATTCATAAATTATGACCAATAAAACACTCACATAAATTGAGACTGAGAGTATCACAAAGATAAAACCTCTCTAGTTTTTCTTGTATATATTCTGTTGAGTCCCACCTTGATAGCGAGATAAAGGATTTGACTTCTAGTATGATTGTGGACAATTATCATATCATGAGCTAACTTTCGATTGAGTTAGATTCAAAAATTATTTTTTATAATGATATCTGATTAAGGCACATCCAACTTTTTAATTACCCAATGTTGGGCTCGCCTTTCATTTTACATTGTTCACGCTCCAGTTAGGAGACCTGAACCTACACGAGGATAGGGGTGGCAATGGGGCGGGGCGGGGCAGTGCGGGTTTTCTCTAAGCCCGCGAATTTAAAAATGCCCCCTCCCCCGGTTCTGCATCACCTTTAAACCCGCATAAATTCACCCCACATTCATACCTGCACATACCTGCCCCGCACCACCCCACGTTTTTATTTTTAAAAAATTTATAACTCCACTGCAAATCATAATATTTTCAAATCTGCAACTAGGAAGTATTAACAATCAATTTCTATTATACTCAGTTTTCACTAAGAAATTGTCAGAGAAGTATCACATGTACAAGTAATGATCAAATATCAGATTTTCATTAAGATGAATCAAGAAATTAAAATTAGAGATCCATTAGTTTATCTTATTATTTAAATCCTTGCTACAGATAAAAAGAGGAAATACCTTTAAATTTTTGTTTGATATTTTAAGGAGAAAAGATATAAAGTCACCTTTGAATTTGTCCGACTTTTGCAATTGCGGACGACCTATTACCCCACAAAACTTATAAAAACCATCATAAATACCCCTTTTAATCCCACATGATGTGGAGAGTGTATTTCACCCTCCAAATAGAGCGTGAAACAAGTAAAATTATATTTTTCTTATTAAAAAAATCAACATTTATTTAATTAAAAATATTTTTTAATTACTTTATTTATTTCAATTTATTTTTCAATTCTTTTTTTCTCTTTACCTTCTTCATCCAATTGCTCACCGTTTGCTTTCATTTTTTGTATCCTTTACTTCTCTTTTTTCCTTGTATTTCTTTCTCCTCATTTTTTAAGTTCTTTCACCTTAAATTTATAATCGTTCCATTACTATATATCTACTATTTTTCTTTTGATTTTTGTTATGATACTATAACTTTTTGGTTAAGAAAAGCACAAAATTTAATTTTAATAAAATTTTGATTCAACATAATTATATTTGATTTTTAAAGTTTAATTTGAATCCAATGATGATTTAGCAGTAATTGTGATGACAGATATAACTAAAACAACATCGATAGAAAGAAACAGATTTCAAGCTCAATCATATCGCTCAACCCACTTTATCTTAGTTTTCTATTAAAAATAAAATAAAATAATTAATAATAAAAAAGTTAGGATAATTTAGAAGAGAAAAATAAAATAAAAAAAGAGGGGCTAGTAAGGAGGTGGCCAAAGCTTTAACATTTATCAATGCTGAAGTGTAGAGTGTAACGCGAGTTACATGAAGAAGAGCAATAGACGAGGGAGAAAGAAAAATAATGAAAAAAAAGGAAAATAAATAAAGTAAAAAAAATAATAAAAAGTAAAATTAAATGAATTGACACGTGACAAATAGTTATTGGGGTGTGAATGCACTTCTTTTCTTGCAACTGATATTGGCTGAAATTGAGATATTTATTTCACTTTTAAATTGTTCAGTGGGGTAACATGTCGTCCACAAAGTTTAAGTGTTTGTTTGCAAAAGTTAGACAAGTCAGGGAAATTTTTTTGTCTTTTTTCATATTTTAAGTTATAAAATCATTTTACAGGTTTTTATAAAAATATAAATTATTTATTTGTAGTGTTGTACGTGTTGTTTTAATTATCATAAAATTTTAAGTAAAGAATACATATAATTTTAGATAGATTCACGACAATAATAGTAACTTTTGACTTTTTTTTTTGTTTAAATCAGCATATACCCACAAACACCCGCCTCGCCCTGTATTATTTTAAAAAAACTTACTTCAGCCCACCCCACACCACATAGTCTGAAACCCGCACCATCCCACTACCCTAAAACCCACACCGCCCCATTGCAGTTCCTACACAAGCACAAGGGATCTGTCAAGTCCCATATAAGTAGTGGAGTGGGGAACTAGGTAAATGCTAATCTCCACAACAGGTGCACCAAATCATGTAAATTTACTATAATTAAATTACTTAATGAGATGAGAATGCATTCTAATTAATCATAATTAAATACTAAAAATCTATGTATAAACATCTTCTGTATACAATAGTATTGTGTAACCATGGTTACTGTGTCAAAGCTATATATATATATATAGTTTCTAGATACGTGTGTTGCATAGGTGTTCCAATTCAATTAGTACCATAGATGGCATAGATAATATTAAAATTGTGCGTAATAATAAGTAACTGAATTATTCAAGAAAAAGGCACAAGCTAAATTTGAAAGAAAATTATATTTGTAAAAATAAGTCTCTCTCTCTCTGCCCCCAAGGGGGTGGTTGAGTTGGTTTGAGGGGGACTTCTCATAACGGAGGTTGCGGGTTTGATCCACTCCTAATGTCTTCTCAATTGAGCTCGTCACACGGGGTTTACCTAGTGCGATTTACATCTCCTGTGTGGTTAGCGAGCTATTACACAGTGAGGGGTTTACCCAGTGCTCACACGGTGCTCACCCGAAGGGCAGATGCTGTGACAAAGGGTGTAGCGGCTGCGAATTTTCTTGGAGTTTCCAAAAAAAAAAAAAAATAAGTCTCTAACATTAACACTAAAAAGAAATAACTTTACCTGGGCATTCAACTGAATAAAATGTAGGAAAAACTATAAAAAGTAGCATATTTAAGACTTAAATTATGAAAAATAGCAACACTTTAATGAAATTACATTACGTAGCAAACATAACATTATTTTAAGTGTGGTCCCCCACTTACTGCTTTTGAGAAGTTACCATGTATAAGGTTTCTTTTTCTTGTCACTTCTCTTTCTCTTTTCTTTAACTAATTTTTATTTTACCTTTTATTGTTTGAAGTATCTTGTATTCCTCTTTCAATTTTTTTCCTTTCTCATAAATTATTCTTATTTAAATTAGTAGATTTCTTTTCCAAATTAAATTCAATTATGAAGATTATTATATATTACTCTCTTATATCTCTAACTTTTATTTTTGCTAGTTTTTTCATTTTTTTAGTGTTATATATTTTTATATTTTTTTCTTTCCACTTTATTTTCTCTCTTCTACTTCTCTTTTTTTTCCTTTTTCATTTTTTTATTTTTTTTTTCTTTTTTTCATTTTCTTCTTCTCTTTTTTTTTCGCTTTTACTTTTATACTTCTATTTCTAGTTTTTATTTCTCTTTCTTTTTTTTTCCTTTTCACTTCTTTTTTTCTTATTTTTATTTTTTCATTTTTTTTAAATCTTCAATCTCTATTTTTTATTTTTAAAAGACAAATATATATCACATATACATATTCAAAAAATATACAAAATAAATAGATATACAGATCTGCATATGTATTTACGACAAAAAATACATAAATATCTGCATATATATTTACAGAAACACATATCTGACTCACATGTATATATAAGCATATAGGATATGTATCATGTAATTTTTTATTACCTATATGTATATGTATATAGTTGTTCTTTTTGTTCTAGAGATTTTGTGTCTTATATGTTTATATATACATATGAGTGAGATATGTATTTTTGTAAATACATATGCAGATACATATGTATGTTTTGTACTATAAATACATATCCAGATCTGTATGGCTTTGTATTTTGTATATATTTTGAATATGTGTATGTGATATACATATTTGTATTTTCAAAATAAAAGTTAGAGATAAAAGAGTAAAAAAAGAAAAAAAAATAGAAAAAAATGAGAAGTGAAAAAGGAAAAAAATTGAGTTTGAGCATCTTGAAAAATCTATTTTGATCAATAAATTGTTCGATCAGTTCAATTTACTGTTGCATTAATTTTTTTCGAAGTTCATTTACAAAATATTCAAAAATAATTTAACGAAATAAATTGTTAAATTATACAACGTAACAAAAAATTAATTTTGATCACTCTAACAAAAAATCATTAATGGCTCAAAATATTCAAAAATAATTTAACGAAAAATTGATTTTGATCATTATATTTGAACGAAACATCAGTAATGGCTCAAAAATATTTGAATGAAATAACAGTAATGGTTCCAAAAAAAATGCAGAACGAAATTTTTTTTATCGATTTTAAACAACTGATGAAATTCATATAAGAAAATAATGTTACGATTAAATTCCTTCAACAAAAGTGATGATTTAATTTGAATTTTTGAAGATATTGAATAGAAGAAGTTTTAGTTGAATTTGATTTTGATTTTTTTTTTAGATGAAAACGATAATTTGAAACTGAAATTTGATTTCAATTGGCAACAAATAATGGACACCATGTTAATTACGAGGTTTTAATGGAAAAGGAATCTCCACATTTAATTCATGGTTAATTATATCATATTTAACTCAACTGATTTGAGTTAAATATGGGCAGTAAAACGATTTCTATATGTATTTTTATAGCAACAGTTTGTTCAAATACAAAATACAAGTTGCTAGTTTAATTAATGAGATAATACCCAATTACTCCCCTGAACTATACCCAAAAAGATTATGACACACCTCAACTTAAAGGGGATCCTACTACCCCTGAACTAATTAAAAGAGAAATTTTCACCCCCTAAGTGCCTATGTGGCACATACGTGGTACTTACATGGCACAACACACTGAAGTGTCAACGTAGGCACACGTGTGTGCCACGTATGTACCACATAGACACCAAGGGGGTGAAAATTACATTTTTAATTAGTTCAGGGGTAGTAGGACCCCCTTTAAGTTGAGGTATCTCATAGCCTTTTTGGGTATAGTTCAGGGGGGTAATTGGTATTTTCTCTTAATTAATTATGAAAGTGTTACTATGAATCTCATAATTATAATTTTGAGTATGCTATTTATGAATTTTACCCTAAAATGTACCAAACAAAAAATTATCTGGGAGAAAAATTACTTATAGAAGAAGATAAATTTCATAAAATGACAAAGTGACTTGATTTGATGTCTACTTTATAAGGTAGTAAAATATAACCGAGCATTATGCATAAATGATAGCAACCAATGGAAGCTTAGAGGTGCCAAAAATAAAAATAAAAATAATAAAAGATGATATTTTTATTAATCAATTAAAATAATATTCATAGAAAAAAGAAGAGGCAAAGAACATATTGATCAATACCATATCTCATGATAAATATCTCCAAAATGAACCTAGGAAATCACAAATTAAAGAAAAAAATTAGAATATATAAGTAAATGAGAATATCATAGCTATAACATAAAGCTGGTGCATATTATTCTTAGCAAAATTAATATGTTACTTGGGAAATAGATATGCAAAGGTGTAGGTGGAATATAATTGACTATTAATTTCTGATTATGTTTACAACAAAAGCATTTAATGGAGATATAAAAGAGATAAGCATTCAGTATCCTCTCGAACTATAATCAAAGTTGCTACGACATATTTCAATTTTATGGGGTCCTATTACTCCCCTAAACTCAATTTTAGCGTATTTTTGTCACCTTTTTTGTGCTGACATGACATCTTTATTACCTAAAAAAAGGGCCCACGTCAGCTAAAAAGGGTAATAAAAATATGCTAAAATTGAGTTCAGGAGGATAATAAAACCCTTGTGAAGTTGAGGTATGTTGTAGTGAAGTATATCAAAGTGACGCTACTTCAAGAAGGCCTTTCACAAGAAGTCAAGCTAAGAACCTTCAAGCATTTTAAGTTTTATGGATAAAGATGGAATCTTTGGAAGACTCCAATATGGATGACTTGAAGATATTTAATATACTAAGTATGTTTACTATTTAAATTAGCTTGTAATTTAAATGAAGGACAATTTAGTCTTTTCTTACTTCTTTTAATCCTTAATATAAATAGTTAGCTATTAGGATGAGCCATTAGTTTTGAAAGATTGAATATTTGTGCCTCCTTTGAGAGCTTGAAAATTCTTAGTTGATTTTCAATACTTGTCCTAAGATTTGCGAGTAAGATTACTATCTTCTTGAGGATTCTGATAGATTAGATGTTTTTAGTTCCCAATTAAGGGGTGTTTTGGTTAGTTTTACTATTATATCTTTTGATTGTTCGAATCTAAATGTGTCTATCTATCTTTATTTTCTATCTTTAATTCCTACTTTGCTTCATTTTCTTGTTTCACATCAAATTGGTATTAGAGGTTTTCACAAACCTAAGTCTTGAGGTTTTGATATTTTAAAAAAAATATTAAAAAGATAAAATATTAATTTTTATTGAATGTTGTTTGGTATTATTCCTTGAGTTACATGTTGTTGTTTCTTAGTTGAAAAAAAAAATAAAAAAAATACATGATAAAAAAACTGAAAGTCATGTAGAACAAGAAACTTGAAAATGAATTTTGTTGATTTGGTTTGGTTGAAGAAATTGTTGGTTAGAAGTTGTTGGTAGAGTTGTGGCGAAGTTACATCTTAAAATTGAGCTCATTTGCTTGGATATTGAAGAAGATGAATTTGAGAATTAAAAAATAGTCCAAACCTTTCAAACTTGTTTCTTCTTTTCTTGTTAATTTTAGCTAGTTTGCTTTAAGTGTTAATTCATACTTAATGTTAAATTTACAAAATGTCAAAAAATTTTGTGCTATTTTTTCTTCTTTCATTTTATTGTATGGTTATTTGTTTCCTTGTCCGTTAGTTTTAATTGTCTGTTCTTGATTACATACACTCCACTCCATCCCGAAGAAGTAGTATTACTTGAGAATTATTCAACGGTGTTAACTCTCAACCTTGGGTTATTTAAGACTGGTAACAAGCAAAAGTGAGGTGAGTTCATTTGAGGATGGCCTTAGAGTGATACAAGAGTGTGAGTGACAAAAAGAGGGAAACATAATGTGAGTAAGTGGTTGGAACTCTTTCTACTAACTTTTTATTTATTTTATAGGTACAATGACTCAATTGGAGGGAGAATCCTCTAGAAAAATGAAAATTTTACTTTAAAAACTATTGGAAGAAATGAAGAAAATGAAGGAAAAATTAGAATATGTGGATAGAAGAGTGAGAAATCAAGAAATAGTAAAGCAACCACTTGAGGTTTTCAATCCCATTGGTCAATATGATGAGGGATCAAGTAAGACTCCTCTTGATACAACTCCATCCCACATGTTAGTGCAAGATACCCCCTCTTCTAATGTTATTTTACTAAAAGTTTGCAATCAAGCAACACTTTCAAAAGAGGAGGAGGGGGGGAGGGGGCGGGGGGATCAACAAAGAAATCTTTCACCACAAGTCAATAGAACTCAAATGAGAGCCCAACATAACTTTGAAGAGCATGATTCTTTTGATGGTGATAATTTAGATTATGGAGCCAATGATCAAGTTCAACAAGAGAGGTTAGGCAGGAGAAGAAGAAGAGGGGGGAATAGAGGGTGGTATATATCCGGTTGATGGTAGAGAATACAATAGAAGGAATGATGATGAAGATTAAGGATTCAACAACATCAAAGTTACCCTTCCATTATTCAAAGGAAGCAGTGACCCGAATGAATATCTTGACTGGATTGTGAAACTTGAAAGACAATATAATCCCACCAATGTGAGTGATGTTAAAAAAATGAATTATGCAATAAGTCACCTTGAGGGTTTTGCTTCTACATGGTGGGAGAAAATTTAAAGATATGCTTTGGTCAATAGATACTTTGTTACAAGTTGGAATGACATGAAAAGGCATATGAGAGAAAGGTTTGTGGGTCAAGATTATGTAACACCCCTCTTTTTTAGGTTAAGGTTTGAACCGTCATTCCTGCGTATATATACCCGAACCCAGTTATTTTTACCTAAAAATAAGTGTGAATAATGATTATTTAGGGTGAGAGCATCTTCAGAGTTGGATTGAAGTATTTAACATCACCTAGCTCTAAGTTAAGTTGAGCACTTTCCTATCCATTGAATTTTGGTGTAGCTCTTTCCTATCCATTGAATTTTGGTGTACGATTTTTCTTGGGTTAACTTTCAATGACCACTATCCCTAGAATATACAGTTATGTGGCCCATTATATATCAAATTAAATATCTTCGAGTCTTCTTTCCAACGCAACTGACCATTCATCAATTTAAGATTGGAATCAAAAGGTATAAGTATTTTAGTAAGATATTGTCCAAGATCTGCATTAGGCCCGCACCACAAAGGGAATTTGAAAAGCTACTGGAATGGGTTTGCCATGTACTTGGACCGCAAAGCCTCTCCAGGTGTCAAAAAGTGTTTTATTTTGAGTTATTTTAAGGGCAAAGAGGTCTTTTCACCCTCCCAAATCATTCCTAATCCTATATGAACAAATATGGGGTATTAAAATATGTTATATCACCTCATTAAATCCCTAATCATCATTCCTTAAGAAAGAAAGGAGAAACACCCTAGGGTTTGAGGAATTCAAGCTTCGAGGATCCAATTTCTCTACGTTCTCTTTGATTTTTCTCTATCAAAAGGTATGTGGGACTATCCTAAATCTCATGGGCGTAAGTTTAATGTTTTTAATAAGTTTTTAAGATATATAATTATGTATATTTAATGGGTTTTGGAAATCATTTGAAGAGCATCATGCATCATGAATCCATGTTTAATGAAATTATGAAATTTCTAGGGGAAATTTTCCATGAACTTAAATTATAATCATATGCATATATGGTGTGAGTTTCGAAAAGTGATTTATGAGTATGATTTGTGAAATTTTTCCCCTACCATGATGAAATTTTTGGTCTTAACATGTTATGGATTATGAAACGAATTTGAGAGCATGAATTATAAGCATTTTTTTAATCATGAGATTTATTTATAACTAATATTGGGGCTGTTTTACGAATGAGGATAATTCTTCAATTTTAGATGTATCTTTACTTATTATGCATGGTTGTTTTACACGTTTTTTAAAGAGGTGATTATTATTCTAAACACTATTGTTTCTGAATGAAAAATTACATGTGTTTCATGTAAGAATTGACCACCACATGTTAAAGTATTGGAAAGAGAGTGTTTTGTATAAGTTCATATGACATTTGATACAAGAACTCTCTCATGTGATGTTTAAATCTTTTGGGTGGTCATTAATATGCTTTTGAATAAAAAGGGCTATGAATATGATGTGGTATGATATGAATGACTTGCAAGTCTGGGTATGACGATACCCTGTTATGATATGCCCTTAACAGAATCATAAATGAAATTTTATAAGCATGAATCATGGTTTTAAAGGAATAAAAATGGGCTCTAAGAGAGTTAGATGATTACTCGAAGAAGTCAGTGGTTTGTTTTGTACTTGCACCGTAAAACCTCTCCCGGGCGTCAAAAAGTGTTCTCTTTTGAGTTATTTTAAAGGCAAAAGGGTCTTTTCACCCTCCCAAATCATTCCCATTCCTTTATGGACAAATATGGGGTATTAAAAAACGTTATATCACCTCACTACTTCCCTAATCATTATTTCTTAATAAAGAAAGGAGAAACTACCTAGGATTTGAGAAATTCAAGCTTCGAGGGTCCAATTTCTCTACGTTCTCTTTGATTTTTCTCCCTCAAAAGGTATGTGGAAGTATCCTAAATCTCATGGGCATAAGTTTAATATTTTTAACAAGTTTTTAAGATATATAATTACGTATATGTAATGGGTTTTGGAAATCGTTTAAAGAGCATGCATCATGAATCCATGTTTAGTAAAATTATGAAATTTCTGAGGTGGGGGGGTCATGAACTTGAATTATAATCATGTGCATATAAGGTATGAGTTTCGAAAAGTGATTTATGAGTATGATTTGTGAAATTTCCTCCTACCATAATGAAATTTATGGTCTTAACATGTTATGGATTATGAAACGAGTTTGAGAGCATGAATTATAAGCCCCTTTTGATCATGAGATTTATGTATAACTAATGTTTAGGCTGTTTTACGAATGAGGATAATTCTTGAGTTTTAGATGCCTCTTTACTTATTATGCATGGTTGTTTTACACGTTTTTCAAAGAGGTGATTATTATTCTAAATACTATTGTTTCTTAATGAAGATTTGCATATGTTTATGTAAGAATTGACCACCATATGTTAAAGTATTGAAAAGAGATATTTTGCATAAGTTCATATGATATTTGATAAAATAACTCTCTCATGTGAGTTTAAATCTTTTAGGTGGTCATTAACATGCTTTTGAATAAAAAAAGATATGGATACGATGTTTTATGATATGAATGACTTGCAAGTTTAGGTATGACGATACCCTGTTATGATATGCCCTTAAAAGAATCAAAAATGAACTTTTATAAGCATAAAGCATGATTTTAAAGGACTAAAAATGGGTTGTAAGAGAGTTAGATAGTTACCCAAAGAAGACACGATTTCAAATTACTCATTGCCCGAAATCATATTTTGTTGACACGGGTATTATTCTGCCCTCAAACAGGGGATTGTATGCTGGCGACGGTCCTGTGGCGTAGTAGAGATCAAAGACTCCAGGCCTTGCGGAAAAATTGTGTTGGGGGCTTGACCGCTGAGTCAAGGATAGGTTCCATAGAGCCTGTGGATTGGTACAAATGTAGGGTGTCCATCTAGCTCAGAACTAAAGTAAAGAGTAGAGTCAATATTTGACAAGTATGAATTGAAGCTCTTTAAATTATGCCCATGCGTTTCTATGTACATTATGATAAATTATTTTCTCAATGCTCTCACTTATTTTACATGAAATATATGCTATTTTTCGATTGTTCTACATATAAATGCTCTCCAAGTATTGACCCCTCCCCCCTCGAAATATTAAAGGTTCCGAGGTGTAGTTCCATGGTCCATTACATCAGTAGAACATTTGGGATATGACAGAGTTGGTGAGCCATCCATCTTTCGAGAGACACATATTCATATGTTGATTTCTTTTAGTCTATGGTCCAACTTAGGGCCTTGTCTCGACCTAGACAGTTAGCATTTAGTAGAAGCTTCGTAGACGGGTTTTTGAGTATTGTATTATAACAACTTCATTGACACACTTTGATTTATAACTTTCCATTAAATATTATTATATCTTCCGCACTTTGATTTATGTATGAGTTA
This sequence comes from Capsicum annuum, assembly GCF_002878395.1. Taxonomy (NCBI): domain Eukaryota; kingdom Viridiplantae; phylum Streptophyta; class Magnoliopsida; order Solanales; family Solanaceae; genus Capsicum; species Capsicum annuum. The sequence goes on along the minus strand of NC_061120.1, from coordinate 9,412,431 downwards.
TGCTTATGATAATATGCTGAGGCGTCTCTCGGACCTTCATGGTTCGGGATGCCCGTTGCGGACAGGGATTCGGCTTGAGTCATGTCTTATTATGAGCAAAATATACTCAAGAAGTATTACAATCTTCAACAAGGAAGTAATAGTGTGGAAGAGTATTATGAGGAGCTAGAACATACTAGGCTTCGAACTAATGTCAATGAGAAAGAGGTGAAGCTTGTGGCAAGATTTATCTCAGATTAAATAAGGAGGTAAGGCAACCATTGAATTGCATCATCTTTCCTTTATATGAAGCTTATCGAATGGCACTCAAGGTGGAGGTTCATCAAAAGGAAAACAAGTCAAAGTTGCAATCTTCTTTTTCTTCATGGGCTAAAAATAAGAAAGTTTGGAAATCATCTCCCACTTGAGACAAATTCAAAGGTGCAAAGCAAGAATTGAAGTCCAACTTAGACAAAGGCAAATCAAAAGTGGACTACAAGGATGGAGGTAACAAAGCTAAAATTAAAACTCCATCGAAAATAAAGTGTTTTAAGTGTCAAGGATATGATCATAAAGCAAATGAGTGTCCTAATAGAATAACTATGATTGCATTGAATTATGGTGGTTAATAACTGAAGATGAATCTAAAGATGACCACGTGGAGGATGATAGTAGTGATGAATTTATGGGAGAGGGTGATGGAGAAGAAATTAATGATGATGGAAAGCTTACTCTTGTTGTGAAGAGAAGTATGAAAAGAAACTTTATGCCTTAGTAAAAGCTTTAGCATATTGACAACATTATTTGTGGCATAAGAAGTTTGTGATTAGAACCGATCATGAGGCTTTAAAGCATGTTAGGGTCCAAAATAAGATTAATAAGAGGCATGCCAAGTGGTTAGAGTTCATTAAGTCTTTTCCATATGTGACTACTTATAAGAAAAGTAAAGAGAACATTGTGGCGGATGCTTTATCTAGAAGATATGCATTAATGAATACCTTGACTTTTAGGTTGATGGATTTTGAGAGTTTCAAGGAGTTCTATTCTAATGATGATGATTTTGGAAAGGTCTTTGGAGAGTGTCAAGTGATCTTGAATAGGTGTGTGCAAGTTGTTAAGGAGGGAACTGAAGTTAGAACTCCTAGATTTGAATTGAAGGAGGACTACTTGTTTAGAAATAGAAAACTTTGTGTGCCTATGTATTTATGAAGAGAGTTATTGGTGAAAGAGGCATACAATGAAGGTTTGATGGGTCATTTTGAAATTTCAAAAACCTTATATATTCGTAGTGAACATTTTTTTTGGCCTAAAATGACAAGAGATGTGGAAAGAAATTGTGCTAGGTGTTTGGATTGTAAGCATGCTAAATCTTGTATACAACCCCATGGCTTGTATACCCCTTTGCCTATTCCTATTGGTCCTTGGCTAGATATTTTCATGAATTTTGTTGTTGGTCTTTCTAGGACTAGGAATGGTAAGGATAGCATCTTTATTATTGTGGATGAATTTTCAAAAATGGCTCACTTTATTACTTGTCATAAAAGTGATGATGCATCTCATGTTGCTACTTTATTTGTTCATAATTAGATGAAATTGCATGGTGTTCCCCAAAGACTTATTAGTGATAAAGATTCAAAATTTCTTAATCGTTTTTGGAGGTGTTTGTGGGAAAATTTGAGAACCAAATTGCTATTTTCAACTTCTTGTCATCCTCAAACGGATGGACAAACTGAGATGGCTAATAGAACTTTAGGTAACATGCTTAGAGCTATGGTTAAAGGAAAGTTAACTTCTTGGGGGGATCAATTGTTATTAATTGAGTTTGCATATAATAGAACTATTCATAAATCTATTGATATAACCCCTTTTGGGTGTGTTTATGAATTTAATCCTTTAACTCCATTAAATTTAAACTCCTTTGCCCAATGATGTAATTATGAGTGTAAATGCAAAAGCTAAGGCAAAAGCTATGAAGAGCATCCATGATAAAGTAAGATTGCAAATTGAGAAGGCAAACAAAGATGCAACTAAAAGAGCCAACAAAGGACGAAAAAAGTCGCCTTTGTATCCGGTGATTGGGTATGGGTTCACTTTAGAAAGAAGAGATTTTGAAGCAAAAGTAAGAACAAGCTTATGCCAAGAGGATATAGAACTTTTCAAGTGCTTGAGATTGGAGATAATGCTTACAAAGTGGACTTACCAAGTGAGTATTTGATTCATAATGTTTTCAATGTTAGTGATTTATCTCTTTTTGATGTAGGATTGGTGTCATACCACATTTGAACCGAGGTCAAAATAGTGTACAACATATTGGAAACTTCTAAATGAAATTTAAGGAAGTCGCCACCTAATTAATTCTACGGTGAATTAGGACACCTATTATAAACTAAGTGATTAAAAGAAAATAAAGACTTCATCTTGAGGTCTACTTAACTATGATTCTAGGTAAGGGTTCTAATTATTCTGAAGAGAAAGAATTAGGCACCCTAAAGGATTCGTAAATTATGATTAACCAGCCAAACTTAGGTTAAAAATACTTTAAAAAATCGAAGGGAAGTACTAAGATTTGAAAAGGCGGGTAATTGAGTGAGAAAATAATTCTTATTTAAAATTAATTGGCCGAGAAAGCACTTTCCGAACTTAAAATTGGTGGGCAAACTTTTAACTTTAAAAAAAAGACTCCTTTGGTATTTGTGAAAAATGGCCAGGATTTAAAAACGATCAATTGTAGTAACAAAAAGGTTCAACTCGTTTCTTTGAAAATTTAACAAAATGAAATAACATAATAAATAAATAAATAAATAAATAAATAAATATAATAATAATATAAAGAGCAGTAAACATTTAAACTACATTAAGTTAAATAAAATTGAGTTTTAATAGGTGAGTCATTTGCAAAATTGAAAGGGTTTGACTAAATTGAAGTCATTAGTAACTACTAAGCTAAATTTGATTCTAAAGATAAGGCCATTATCCCTAAAGGTATGTTTTAACCTATTAAGTTTTAACCGTCTAACGATATAAATTAAACACCTTAGCCTAGCGATATGCTAAGTTGAGAATCTAAGGGATAAAAGAGAAACAATCAAATTCGTTGAGATTAATTAAAGCTTCACAACAATTCAAATAAGAAACATATAAACACAAACTTTAAATAGTAATATGTGAAATGTACACAAAATAATAATAAGTGTCTATAAAAAAGAATAAAGCTTGAGAAGAGGGAAAGAGGCACTAGACTGCTAGCCGGTTCGACTTAAGAATATGGAATATGAATCCTTGCTAGAATGAGGGGTAACGGCAAGTCTCATTTAGAGACTCCATACGGGTACGAGAATATAGCCTTGAGACTCCAAGTTGTTTGCTCTGGAGTGCATATGCGAAGAGAAAGAACAAAATAAGAATTAGAAAAGGAAATTTGATTCTCAAGTATAGATATCATATGTTATAATTACAATTCTAAGTTTACATAATTACAATTGTAAGTTTCCAATCAAACATATCAATGCACGAGAAACAGGATCAAATTAAAGAATAAGATGCCTAATGCTTAGCAAATTAACTGGAAAATCATCATAGGTAACTAAGGTCAAATGCTAAGTTAACTAATCTGGAAGCTGAAATAAACTCCCTCCTTATTAAAAATCTGTGAATGACTATTCAAAAACAGTACTAACATGATATCATATTCAGCGTTCAAGCAACAGTTACAAGGATTCCATGACGAACCCCGCCAAAGCATATATAAAGTTTAAGCAATTCAAAACGTTTTCGGACAATGTTAAGGCTGTCAGGACCTTGTGAACACACAAACCAAACAAAAACACCTCTAATTCATTATTGCAACATTAAGGTAGCCAAACCAACATCAAAATAAACCCAAAACAGCTCACTGTACGCGTATCAGGAGAACTTACAACTTTACAGAGTTTGTTTCGGGCTGGTTTAAGATTGCGAAAAGTCTAAAAGTATACTACCAAACAAAAGGCAAAATCAAACAATGCGAGAGAATAAATAAGAGTCGGTTATCTGACTCAAGCAGTTAACTCAAGAAGTTTAGATCAGTTAGAAGTTGTTAGTAGTGATGTTAGCTGAGCTTCTAGATCTTTCCTAGACATTTTGTATAAATTGACATACAGTCTGAGTAATTCAATTAAGCAGTTACATTTTCTCTTCCTTTCTTTCTCTGTCAAGCTCTTCTCTCTCTCATCCAACATTAATGGAGATCCTTGAATTCTCAATTGTAATATGGTATCAAAGCCACGAGATTTTCTCACATCTTAAACTGCTTCAATATTCTCGGCCCACAGATCTTACAAATCCTTCCAATTTTCTACTTAGGGTCACTCTATCTTCTATATACAAACTGTTTGATGAATTGCCTGAACGAGATATAGAATCTTTCTGGGTTTTCCTCTTCGTAGTTTCTCTCAATGGAAAACGAACCGAATGCCAACAAATTCCTGTAGCACCGACTACTGTGCATCAATTTAGTGATGATACGATTTCTGCTTTGTACATGCATCCTTCTGATAGCCCTGGTATGGTGTTGGTTCCTACACCTTTTGATGGATTGGGTTTTCGTTCATGGAGACGAAGTGTTCTTTGAGCTCTATCAGTGAAAAATAAACTGGGTTTCATTACTGATGATTGCAAGCGACCTACGGATGATGCAGCCAAATTACGTCAATGGGAGAGATGAGATGATATGGTGACGTCTTGGATTTTGAACTCCTTATCTAAAGAGATAGCTGAAAGTGTTGGGTATGTCGCAAATTCCACCAAATTGTGGAAGGAACTAGAGGATCGATATGACCAGACGAATGGTGCTAAGTTATACCAAATTCAAAAGGAAATTAGTGATTTGGTACAAGAATCTATGGATATTACTACCTACTATACGCGTATGAAGAAACTCTGGGAAGAATTCAACAATTTATCCTTTCGAGTCCAATGTAGTTGTCAATGTGTTTATGGTGCAAAGGAGGGGACATACAAGGCTGAGCAAGACAGGAGATTGATCCAGTTTCTTATGGGCTTGAATGGGGAATACACTAGTGTCCGGGAAAGTATATTGATGATGAATCCCTTACCTACCCTGGCCAAAGCTTTCTTTATTTTGATCCAAGAGGAGAAACAAAGAGAATTCAAACAGCATAATCGCATAGTAATGGAATCTACCTCACTACATGTCAATTCTGCTGGATCTAGGAGCTATTCAGGACCATCGAATACTGGGAGTTACAAGAAAAATTACTTAAGTCAGAATTTTGTAGGCAGTTCTAACAATAGCAAGCCATCTTGTGATTATTGTAAAAGACCTGGACACACCAAAGATAGGTACTACAAGCTCCATGGTTATCCACAGAATAATGCACCTAGTGGACCTAGACAAAGCTATCAAAGTTTCCCTATCTCTCGTAATGCTTTTATGTATCAACACCAAAATTTTGGGCTCTACAAGAGTAAGCGGATAGTAGCCAATGTTCATGGATTTACATCAAATTTGATGCATACTCATGGAGATGAACCTGATTCAATAATGGTTGTGAAAAGCCCTAATATCTCTAAGGACCAGTAAAATCAGATGATGAATCTACTCAGTCAATTTCAGATCAGCAACACAGTAAAGGGAAATCCAAATGTTGCACACATGAATGCTGGGTCTGTTAACTTTACAGGTATTTTAGCCTGCAACTCATCTATAGATTTTGCTCATTATTCATGCAAATGTTTCAACTCAAGGTCTGATTTATGAATCATAGATTCGGGTGCCTCCAACCATATGACTTTCAATAAGTCCAGCCTAACCAACATTAGAACCTTGACCTATCTTTTACTAGTATCTCTTCCAAATGGTTATAAAGTAAAAGTAGTTGAGTTTGGTGATGTGGTTATTACACCTAAAATTACCCTGCATAAGGTGTTGTATGCACCATCCTTTAAATATAATTGATTTTTGTCCATTCCTTGACTAATCACTCCCAATGCATGCTTCTGTTCACTAATGCATTGTGCTTCCTGCAGGCCCCTTCAGTGAGGAGGACTCAGGTGATTGGTAGTAGCAAGGTGGTCTATACTATCTCTGTTCCACATGTCGGAAGAGCTCACATCATACCGCTGCTACTGAGTCACATGTTCACAAGAAACTGACTACTTATTTGTCTATTCCTGATCTGATCAAGAACTATCAAGCTACTGATGCATTCATTCACTCTTGCCCTGCTTGTTCTCACGTTTCCAGCAATAGTGTGGCAGGAGAATCCATGTCAAATAATGATGTCACACATAATTTTCATTCCCCTCGCTTTCTTTCCAATGTAAATATACCATCTCTTATCAATAAAACTAACTTGTTAGCTGGAAGTGCTCATTTATCTGTTGACAGTAATGTAGACTTATTATGGCATAATAGACTTGGACATGTTCCTTTTGCAAAAATGAAAGGCATATCCTCATTACCTGCCAAGTTTTCCGCTAACCAGCCTTTTTTATGCTCCATGGCTAGACAAGTCAGACTTCCCTTTTCACATAGTTCTAGTGCTTCCACTAGCATCTTTTAGTTGTTACATATTGACCTCTGGGGTCCATACCATACACCAACACATGATAATCATAAGTATTTTTTGACCTTGGTGGATGACTATAGTAGGTCACATGGACAAACCTTTTGGGCAGTAAAGCTAATGCTTTATCCATCCTGAAAGCTTTCGTGAATATGGTTGAAAATCAGTTTTCTACCTCTATTAAAACTGTAAGAACAGATAATGGCCTTGACTTTGTTAATAATGAGGCCTTGCAATTCTTTCTTTCCAAAGGTATAATACACCAAAAGACTTGCCCCTATACACCATAACAAAACAATGTAGTGAAAAGAAAACATAAATATTGGTTGGAAACTGCCAGAGCCCTCCTTTTTCAATCAAAATTGCCTTTTAGATATTGGGGGAGTGTGTTCTCACAGCCACACATATCATAAATATACTTCCTACCACTTATATGAAAAATAAATGCCCTTATGAGTTACTTTACAACAAGACACCAGTATATTCTCATTTGAGATCTTTTGGTTGCTTATGTTATCCTACCATACCTAAAATCCATAGAGATAAGCTTGAACCAAGAGCTGAACCTCATGTCTTTGTAGGATATCCATTTGGAACCAAAGTATACGAGGTCCTTAGTCTAGCCACAAGAAGAATACACATTTCTAGAGATGTAATCTTTTCCCTATTAGTCTTGTCTCAGATGTTACTACTTTTTCCTAGTACTTAAATATTTTTCCAAGTCCTATGTTCCCGAGTCCACTCTTGCTACTCATAAATATTTTTTTGATAATGAGGATGGCACTTCCTCTAAGGTACCATGTGATCCTCTGGACACAACAGTCAGCTCTTCTACTTCATTAACTACTGGTACCTCCTTTTCACCCTCTAACAATCAAAATTTTGCACCATTAAATGTACCTGTTCATCCACCTGGACACAGAAGGTCAACCAAAACTCCTAAGACACCTGCTCATATTCAATATTATATATGTTCCTTACCATCCCTCAAATCTACTCCTGATGTTGAACCACGTGATACATCTTCTACCTTTTTTCTCAATGCCCTTTTTTCTCAACACCACTCCATTTCTCCTGAATCTTTAATACATGACAGTCAGTTCCTTATTTGTAATATTTGTCATGATAATGAACCACCTTCTTATGATGAATATGCACTTAATCCTGCATAGCAGACTGCTATGAACCAAGAGTTTGAGGCTCTTTATGCTAATAACACATGGGATTTAGTCCCTCTTCCACCTAGTAAGAAAACTATTAGATGTAGATGGGTATATAAGGTGAAACATAAAGCTGATGGGAGCATAGAAAGGTTCAAAGCTAGGTTAGTAGTCAAGGGATACACACAACAAGCTGGATTGACTATACTAAAACTTACTCTCATATGGTAAAAATGACCACAGTAAGATCCCTAATTGCTGTAGCAGTAAAGAAAAATTGGATGTTGTCCCAACTGTATGTCAACAATGCCTTTCTTCATAGTGATTTACATGAAGAAGTGTATATGGAAATACCTCCTAGTCTTGAAGTTGATGATGTGGGGTTGGCTTACAAACTGAACAAATCTTTGTATGGTTTAAAACAAGCCAGTAGGCAGTGGTATACAAAGCTAACTGAAGTACTGTCTTCTAGAGGTTATCAGTATTCCTTGCATGATTATTCTATCTTCTACAGAAAACATGGTTCCTTGATGGTGTTCATTGTTGTTTATGTAGATGATATTATTCTCACAGGGACGGATCATCAGGAGATCAATGAGTTGAAAAATTTTCTTCATGACAGATTCAAGATCAAAGACCTTGGCAAATTACATTATTTTTTGGGCATGGAAATCCAATATACAAATGAAGGAGCTATAATTTCTCAGAGAAAGGTTTTTTTGGATATGTTGAAGGAATATGACTATTTTGACTTTATCAGTGTAGTTTCACCACTTGACCCTCACATCAAATTGAAAGCCAAGGAAGGTACACCACTAATTAATCCTACTTACTATAGAAAGCTAGTTGGAAAACTCAATTTTCTCACCAACACCAGACTTGATATTGCCTTTAGCATGCAGCACCTAAGTCAGTACATGTAGGATCCAAGAGAGCTTCACCTGCAGGCAGCTCTACATTTACTGAGATATCTCAAACAGAATCTAACTTTTGGCATATTTATGTCCAACCATCCTAACTATACTGTTCAGGCTTATTGCGAATCTGATTGGGCTACATGCCCAGCGTCTAGAAGGTCGGTTAGTAGATATTTAGTTTTGTTAGGGGACACACCTATTAGTTGGAAATCGAAGAAGCAAGAAACAGTTTCTTTATCTTCATTTGAGGCTGAGTACAGGTCCCTGAGGAAAGTTGTTGGTGAGTTAACATAGTTGCATGGGCTATTCACGGAATTATCAATTCCAAACACTACTCCTATTGCAGTCTTTTGTGATAGCCAATCAGCTTTACACATTGCAAGGAATCCAGTTTTTCACGAGCGTACTAAACATATCGAGGTTGCCTGTCATTTTATGTGAGATAAACTACAAGAAGGTCTGATCAATCTGCATCACATTGACACTAACAGTCAACTAGCTGATATTCTTACCAAATCCCTTTCCGGAGTCAAACATGCTACTGTACTTAGCAAGTTGTCTGTGAAATCTCCACTTTCAACTTGAGGGGGGTATTAAATTAATTAGCATGTATTAATAAATAAGAGTCAGTTACCTGACTCAAGTAGTTAACTCAAGAAGTTAGATCAGTTAGAAGTTGTTAGTAGTGATGTTAGCTGAGCTTCTAGATCTTTCCTAGACATGTTGTATAAATTGACATACAGTCTTAGTAATTCAATTAAGCAGTTACATGTTATCTTTCTTTCTTTCTCTGTCAAGCTCTTCTCTCTCTCATCCACCATTAATAGAGATCCTTGAATTTTTAATTGTCATAGAAACAAAGCACCCAATTCATTTGAAAAACTCAAACTTTATAGGTTTTATTCAAGCTATATTACAAATTATGAACACTTTACAAACACACTGCCTAACATGAACAAACTCTTAGTGGCCACACACCATTCACTTCTTATTTATATCCACAATCAATCGACCAAACCCAAACTATAAAAGAATTGTAAAACTAAATACAATTTTACTAGATGGGATAGAATTTACCTCGTGTAGAGCAGCGAACTGAAGCTTTCCGTCGAAGATACAAACTCGAACTCGGACTTTGATTTCGAAAAGAGAGATAAAAAGAATACGAAGTATTATAGTAATATGAATTTGTTGATGGATTTTGCTATTTTGATAAAATCTAATTCTTTATTGTTTTTGCTAATCAAAATAGGAACCCAATGGCTCATTTTATAGTAAAATTTGAGGGGATTGCAACAGTTCTCATCTCATGCCCCAAGAATTCAAATTTTGAATTCTTGGAAAAGTCGTTTCGACCCGTTAGATTAAGCGAAAAGCAATTCCAAATCCGGTGATCCTTCTTATTCCACACCTTTTTAGGAGCAACATATATGGAGTATTTTAGGGGATGATTTGATCAGGAAAAGCTGTCTATATGATATAAAGTTGATGGAGGAATTGCAAGACTGATGGAAAGTATGAGGAGAAGGCTAAAGTCCACCGGATATTCCATTATCCGTTGGTTTGAGCATTGATGTTACAACCTTAGGAGAACCGCATCCCAAAAGCTAGATCTTAAGGAAGGAGAGAGCCCAAGGCTATAAATAGCTCACAACAATACTTTGTAGTACCGAAGTGGAACTTTACAGTGGATCATAACAAACCACCATGATCTGCATCCGCCGAGTTGCAATGGATCATAACAAACCACCACGATCAGCATCCGTCAAGTGGGTAGCTTTCACTCTACTTATGTAGGTAGCTCTTTCCCAGGTTTCCCTTTTTGAGTCAGGTACCCAGGTGCCTCGATGGTTGTGAGCTAAACATTTCTAGCCCCGGCCGAACACTACCATACTGATGTCACCATCCCAGGCACAGTGAGCGCAAAGGCTGATGGGTGACTCTGATACCACTGTTATAACCTTAGGAGAACCGTACCCCAAAAGGTAGATGTTAAGGTGGGAGAGATCCCAAGGCTATACATACCCCACAACAATACCTTGTAGTACCGATGTGGGACTTTGCAATGGACCATAACAGTTGATATTGATATTGTTGTTGTTGTTGCTTGTTTTGTTGTACTTTGATGTTGTTTTTGGTATGTTTATCGGGAAAGGGAAAAGAGATATGGAATTGGACCGGATCTGGGCTAGCTGGGCAGACTGGTGGGTTGAAATTGGGCCAAGTTATGATATTTTAAATTAGACTAGGAGTTATTTTCTTGTTGGGCTACTACTTTGGCTGACAAAATAGAGCAAATGGCCCAAATATTGTGAATAAGTGAATTATGTTTGGAAAAAATCTAATGTCCTCAAGTCACTTTCACTTAATTAATTTAACAATGCTTCTCTCGTCCTAATTAATTTTCATAATGTACCGGTTATATGCATACACATATAAATTTAAACAAATATAACTATATTTAGAAAATATTATAACAATACGATAAAATTCATTTAGAATTTAAAGTAAAAGTTAACAAACTAATATTTAAATATTTATTGCGATATACATATATCGTTTGTACAATATATATATATAAGATTAAAAAAATGCAAAAGAAAAATTATTCCGTTTATGTCAACATTACAAAAATTAATATGAAGAATAGAAAATGTTATTTTGATAAAGTATTCGGGACCAAGAAGTATAGAAAAATTAATTATATGAAAAGGAGAGCCAAAATTGGGTGTCAACAATTGGCGAATTCGAGGACGAATTCTTTCGAAGAAGAGGAGAGTGATGTACATAAAACTGACGCTACTCCAAGAAGGCCTTTCACAAGAAGTCAAGCTAAGGACCTTCAAGCATTTCAAGCTTTATGGATGAAGATAGAATCTTTGGAAGACTCCAATATGAATGACTTGAAGATATTTAATATACTAAGTGTGTCTACCATTTAAATTAACTTGTAATTTAAATAAAGCGCAGTTTGATTTTTCCTTACTTCTTTTAACCCTTAGTATAAATAGTTAGCTATTAGGGTGAACCACTAGTTTTGGAAGATTAAAAATTTGTGCCTTCTTAGAGAGCTTGAAAATCCTTAGTTGATTTTTAACACTTGTCCTAAGATTTGCAAGTAAAGTTACTACTTTCTTGAAGATTCTAATAAATTAGGTGTTTTTAGTTCCCAATTAAGGAGTGTTTTCTGTTTTGGTTAGTTTCACCATTATATCTTTTGATTGTTTGAATCTAAATGTATCTTTCTTTATTTTCTACCTTTAATTCCTATCTTTCTTCGATTTTCTTGTTTCACATCACATAAGGTAGTCATAATTCAAAAGACACTAAATGCTTTACTCGATAAAAAATGAAAGCCAACTATATCTTTTACCTTACTCAAAAAATTCTCAAATCAAGTTTAACTTGTCTTTGATAATTTGACATGTAAAAGGAGGAAACTTTAGGTACCTTTGTCCACTATGTCCTCTCAAAATTTTGGCATAGAGAAATGGTGAAATTTCAAAGGACAAGACTTTAAAGTTAGAAATGAGAAAGTCTTAGGTTGTGATCAATGATTTAAATCGATTACCTGTGGCAATAATTTAGTATTTAATTAAATTCCAATTAATTACTCTTTAACTACAAACTAATATATAGTAATAAATTATTTTTATAATAGTGAAGGGTAATTTGATCTTGCAACTTTCAATTAGGTGGCATTTTACATTTAAAATAAGTATGATATAAATAAATAAATAAATATATATATATATATATATATATATATATATATATATATATATATATTTTGCTGCCTAGCTCTATGAATATTACTTTGATTTACTTGTATATTCAACAGGTTGATCTGTTCACTTTTTCTTGTTGATACTAATAGCTTTATACTTTCTTTAAGATAATAATATATGAATTGCATATTTTATTAGAATACCTATGACTATTAGTATTTAAAAGAATCTTGTGAAATAGTAGAAAATGTTAAGCGTAAAATATGAAGAAAAAAAATAAGATAGTGTTATAAATGTATTTACATTATAGTGAATATCTATCAAGATCTACTTTAATATCTATTAGGATTTGAAGCATCCGTCTTTTACTCAGACTAGGAGTAAATTTTCCCTATAAATAGAGGGGTTTTGTTCATTGTATTTACAATCAAGATGATCTTTCATCCCCTTAAGAGAAGAAACAAGAATTACTCTCTTTACTCTTCTTCTTTATTTTATCTTGTTTTATAACACGTTATCAGTATGACATCTCTTACCAATTGAGATCTGATCGTACGTGGCTACACAAGTTTTTGAGTCTCTAACTAATTTAGATTATCAACACGAGATTCTGCCAAATAAGGTGAGATTATAAATCTAAAGATTATTTCAAGGTTAGTAATTCCTTATATTATCTGTCTTTTGCTACTAATAATATAATTATTGTTGGATTTGAGGAAAAATAATTGGTTTGGAACCATTTATATTTTGAATTTATTTCTCAAGAACAATATTATCAAAAGAGATGATAATATGTTGGGTTCAAGTCCCATCGATTTATGCCTAAGACGCCTGTATATGTGTTTGCGAAGAAATTTTGACTTTTGAAGAGTCGCCACTTAATTTTGAAAAGGAATTAAGAAAACTTTAAAGAGTAACTTAAAACGATTCAAAACAGGAAAATCGATTTAAGTTAGAGATTCCGAGTAAGTGGCTCATATTAACGTTTTAGGAGGGTGTTAGGCACCTAAAACGTCCGCTAACTTGCGGTTATCCATATTGTTTGAAAACATTCTTTTGATTACCTTCGGAAAATTAATTTGTTGAAAAAGTAATTGATTAAGGAAAAAGTTTTCACGAAATCAGTTTTTTAGCGACTTAGTTAGTGATTTAACTAGGTTCACAAAGACACAAGCAAACAAATAAATGAAAGGAAAAGGGGGAAAAGCGGGGAAGTAGTGATTTAGGCTTTTTGAGCCTAAACCGTCAACCCTGTCCTAATCTAGTTGGGTTTTCGATCCATTTTCACCTGTCCTAATTCTATGTTTTCAAGTCTTTAGCTCGAGTCTCGATCCACCTATATTAAATACAACTTTGACTTCGTGGCCCAAATGAATGAATAAGAAAATAAATAAATAAATAAATAAATAAATAAATAAAATAGATAAAGAAAACAAATAAAGAATATAAATAAATAAATAAAAAGAGACTTTCTAGTTTCTTTGCCGCTTCAAAGAAGGGATTTTAGCCCATTCTTCTTCTCTTGAATCTTTGTATTTGTACACCTCATGATTACTTTTTAGAACTTAGGCCTTCAGACTTGAATCAATGAAATGGGCTTCATTGATCCAATGAGGGATGCAAAGGGAAAGAGTCCATTTGGACTCCAAAGTGGATTCATGCAAGACAAGAAAAATAAAGAATGTTAAGACGTGATCAACTAAACAAGAAAAAGGAAAGGGAATTGAAGAATGTAAACACGAAAATCAAATCAAGGAAGTAAGTAAGACACGTAGCATACGACCATTTGAAGGAAAGAAAGCATATCGGGCGAACTAACTTATACTCTGTCACTGAAAAAGTAAAGATGTAGAAAAGGATCATAAGAAAGAAGGAGGGTGCATCCATATAGTCAAACAGCATGCTAAGCAAATATGTCTTGATGTAAACTTATTTGCACTCAGGTATAAATGACATGTTTGATACCCAAAAGCGTATGATGAGTGATAACGTGAGTAACGCATGACATACTGTAAGTTTATTTGAAAGATATTCATGATCAGAATGACATGTGCTTCATATTCAATAATATCAGTAAAAGAAAGCTAATTCAAGATTCTATCAAGCTAGACGCATGGCCAGAATACGGATGAGGTTTTGAATACTCACCGAGACGTTAATCCATAAAGCTTACATGTTGTCCAATTTTATCAAGAAAGTAAACATCAAGAAAGCTAAAAACATAAGGCACATAACAGTAGCCTGGAGAACGAGCGAGGTGCTCAATGTTTGACTCATGAGTCGTAGTAATAGCTATAAAGCAACCCCTTTCGAAGGAACGAATTTCCTTTCAAGTTTTGAACTTTTTCAGTCACTCAAAACAATAACCTCGACAATGACAACATATTAATTGCACTTGACCACGAGACAAATAATATTTGAATCTGGAAGAGTGCTTAAATAACCTGCAGTATTAAGTTCTGGCAGCAGGTATTTGAGGATAGAGACAAGCAATTGTGATGCGTTGTCCCATCTCTAATCCCATGTTGAGAGTAAAATGAATGCAACTTCATCCCTACTTTCTTGATTATTGTTGACAGAGAAAGATCCTTGGGAATCCTTAGCCTGAGTATAGACTATACACAGTACAATGACAACAAAATTAAGATGAATTTCTGAAAAAACATACTCAAATGCCTAGCATCCTGAAATACGACGATGTTATCCTTCTAATGTGTTTTCATGCTGAAAATGAACCTAAAGGAAGAGCGGGAATCTAAATTCGGGATTCAAAACAAAACGAAAGACATAAATCACAAAACCAAAGAAAAATATGACAAAGTCCACTATCCTCATCCTCACTCTCTCTTCGGCAAACCCAAAAGGATAGCTTTTGGTAGCCAAGATGATCACCGAGGAATCACAGGATTTTCTGCTTTTTAGCGGACTTATCTTCGTTGTTCCTCGTCCTTTGAGAAACCAAAGAACTCAAGAGGTAGTTCCACTAATGACACTATGGCTCAACAGTTACAATAACAACAAATAGTAACAATGATCAAAACAACAGATTGTTTCAATCCTCCTCCTCGCTCACTCAAATAAGGTAGTCGTCGAGGAATCCTAAGATTTTTTTACCATATCTTGGACCTTAATCATTGTCCTTTTGGCACATGAGAAGCCAAAGGAACTTGAGAGGTAGCTCTACTAGCAACGCCGCTAGCATCGACAATCGTGCCATAATCCGGTAATAACACCAGACATATACAATCAAATAATAACTACGAGCCAAACATCCCCCTATTAAACTACTGAATACAATCAAAAGCAACGGACTTAGCTTAATAATCCAGCCCTTCTCACCTCAAGCAATACACTAAGTGGAACATAGTCCGAAAATTATTCAGTAACCCCAAGAATGAACGACGGACCATGACATCAAAGTAGAAGAATGACAAAAATCAAAACCGAACATAGATTAATCTTAACACCACAACACACTCAACTCCTTCATCCACATCAGCAACTCATGGTCCTTAAGACCTCTACAGCAGGCAGCCCAGCATACCACATCAATGAAAGAAACTGAATGACTACAGAATGGGGAGATAAAGGAGAAATAATTGAAAAATAACTTAAACAGAGTGTTACCTGTCTCGTGGCAGTAAAACAGGACAACGACCTATCAGTAAAAGCATCGCTATCAAAATCTCGCGACGTCGACCACCAATAGAGCGTCTTCTGGCTTTTACCTCTTAGAGATTTTGCAACCCCCCAAATTTTCAACTAAGGTTTTCAACCTAAATTTAGAAACTTCTAAAATTTTCCTTTCTCTATTTCCGAATCAGAAACTCACTCAAAAGATTTCGCTCCTCAACCCTCGAATCTCTCCCTAGCAATTTTTAAAATCTAAAATTTCTAAGAAACAGAATTTGAATTCCCAAAGCTTTCTAAACACAATTTCTAAACCCTCAAATTTCTAACCCTTTTTTCTTGATTCCCCCCAAAAGAGAAAAAGGACTTCCAAAGAGAAAGAAGACTCTCCTTGTCTTTACCCCTCAAAAACTAAGAGAAAAATCCTCTCAAAAGAGAATGAATGACTCTTTATATATAGAGAATGAATAGGGGCCCTTGTCCGAAATTTTTTTTGAATTTTGAATCCCCTCACATCACCTTATTTTTCCCCCGATTCGTAACGGGTAGACCAATCAAAATCCCCTAATGGATTTCAGTCGAAAACCAATTAAAAACCCCCAGGTATGTACGAAATCGTACAATCTCATTCGAGATTCACAGAATCGAACCGTTGAGAAGACACCTAGACCTATTTCGGAAGCTTCTCGAGCTTTCTTCATACGAACTAATGAGACGCATATGGAGAAAGGTTGGGTCAGCCTCGTTCTGGGTTCAGGAGACACGGGTCGTAGACTGAAATTGTTAAATTTGAGGGTCGGGTTAGGGTCAATCTATCGCGATTGGAAGTTGTTAATGTTGAAGGTGGTTTTGGCATTGTTGTTCTTGAATGTTGTTGATGCTGATATTATTTGGAGAAGATGAATTGGGCCCGGGTCAGGAGGATGTTTTGGGCGGGGGGTTATTAATTGAGTTGGTCCGTCATTTAAAGAATTGTTGGGCTGGGCTGATTTTATTTAAAATGGGTTGGTTTGGGATTTAAGTATGGGCCTGGAATTGGGTAGATTAGGAGGTAATTTTAAGGATTGGGCTAGAATTAGGATATTTGGGTTTTAATTTAGGCAATTGAATTTAAATTATAGCCAAATTAAATACCAATTGGTCAATTGCATTTCAATTGGGGCCAATTTGATTTCAATCAGAGCCAAATTCAATAAATTGACTAAATCAAATCGAAATTTGATACGAATTGACCCCTTGTTCAATCCCGAGCTTCTTAATTTAATAAAACCAAACAAGTATTTCTCCAAATAGATTATTTGTAAGAATAAATTGTATTTAAATCAAGATTTAATTGTTTAAAATTTATTTTCCAAATAATCCTTAATTTAAAGTCCAATTTTGATGAAAATGTTCATTTAAATGATGTCATTTATACAATCTCATCTATGCAAATACGAAAATATATAATTATTACTTAGATGATAAAATTAGCCCAAATACCTATTTTAAAACCCATTTATTTGGAAAAAAATAATTGTTGTGACTTTATTCAAAAATCGAAGAAACCCGAGATTAAACGTAGTTGTGGAGGGCAAAAATTAGGTGTCAACAATATGGATAAGACGTTGAGTTTGAATCTCAATGCACCATATTGATATATTATGATGGCTAAGGAAAAATAATGGGTGTTTGATGAAAAGTCATGACATTCAACCCATTGAATATGCTTCATTCCATGAAGTGAATGTGGTTGCAATATATGATAAGTCTGAAATATGACAACTTACTTAATTCTTGAGGTGTATTTGGTAGCAGTGCTAATATGTCTGAAAGAAGACAAGTGATTGAAAGCACGAATATACGCGTGGAGGAAAAATATAATAATGATCATCAAAAGTGATGATATTTTCATACGCTTATATGACTATAAGATATGCTAGAGAAAAACAATTCTCTACATCATATGTATGCCTCGATTTGCTTCTGAAGTAGCAAAATCTTGAAAGAGGTTATAAGTTATCATAATTTGATAGGCTTAAGGCACAATTATATTTCATTCCTGGGAAATGAGAAACTTATTAATGCAAACGTGCACTTGATTGTGATTATATCATAACTCACCTCCGAAAGAGGTTGAATAATTTTGAAATCTACTTCTGAAGTAGTAAATCTGAAATTTATTCATATAATAGTAAATCTGAAATTTACTAAAGAAAAAGTACATGTCATGGTAAACTTGGAGTTTACTAGAATAAAAGTTCATAAATTGATATGAACGATTGTGACATCTCGAAGATGTGCATGTATTGAAGAACTAGAAGATTCTTCAAGAATTGTTTATGTCGTTTGTTCTCATGATAAGTTGGTTGGACCAACTAATGTAGGGATTGAATTCCTTAAATCTGGAAAATATAAAAGGGAAATATGGGCCCGTTCACCTATCATGTGATATGTTGAAAAGATGCATCAATAAGATGATCACATGTACATTCATTGTCAACTTGCAGTTTGACATTCCTAAACTTGCTTGCTCAATAAAATTAAGTTAAGAACATAATTTTTAGATTTTACAATCAAGAAAGTTATCTTGATGATGATGGTTTAACATTGAATGCCTTCGATAAATAGCTAAATCATCGCTAATGAGAACAAAGCTTCATGTGTTGGTCTGAAATATGATATGTTGTATACAATAAAAATTGTATGCATTAGACCAATAAATTAAGATTATTTCTTCCCCCTCAATTGGTTCAAGGTCATGAACCAACTATTCTATCTAATAGTTTTGATGTGCAGTATACAAATAATAAATATACCAAGATGCACAAAGATAAATTCTTCATAGAAGATAAAGGATGTATGTTAGTTTTTCTACCATAAGGGGGAGATTATAAGCGCTATGAAATATGTTAGGAATTATCACCATATCCTCATCCAAAAGATAATTCAAGTCAAATGTTGAAAGCATCTCATATTAAGCGCAAGTGCTATTATTTTGTGTTACTAAAGGACAAAGTCTATGCATGCGTGAAGCATGGTAGACTGATCGGTTTCAAATGAAATAGTCCTTTCAAAATAAGGAGCAAATAATCATAATAAGAAGGCAATGAGTTCTTGAAGAGCCTACGACATACCACTTCATGAAACCTTATGAGAGGTTCATGTACCTGAAAATAATGAAGTGACAAGATCTCAAAATGTTATGTCGCATTGTGAACCGATACAAAATGATATATCATCAATATCTTTGACACAATATTGGCGCAATATTGTGAAAGATTACGAGGATCTGAATTCTACGTTTATTTAAGCATGCTGACATAGAAACATTTATCAAGTGACATGAAATGATGAATTTTGGTAAGCGTAAAACTTATTTAATTTGCAGTCCAGACACTTGAAGATATTACTCATGAAATGTTGAATATTGTCACTTGACAAAACTTATGTGAAAGCTTTTAAGGATTCCAACTGCTTGAAGCATATAAAAGTTTCTGAAAAACTTATTTATAATCCTTATATTGTATAAGCTTATTGCTTAAACATCATTGGAACTCTTGGAGAGTTTTCAAAGCAATAGATTATTTGCTGAAATTCAAAATATATCGAATTGTATTAGTTATGAAGTACCATATCTTAGTGCAATTGATGCACTCATGTACCTTGCAAATACTACAAGGCCTATAGCATTTTTAGTCAATTTGTTAGCAAGGTATATTTCTGCTCCTATTATGAGACATCAAAATGGGATAAAACACATGAGCTTGTTTTATTCTAAAGATTGCAATCCCGATCTTATTGGTCATACTAATGTTGGGTACTTATCTGACCCGCATAAAGCTCGGTCTCAAATAGGCTATGTGTTCATATGTGGTGGTACTGTCATATCTTGGAGATATACAAAGCAGTCTATCGTGGCCACTTCATCGAATCATACTGAGATGATAGCTATTCATGAAGCAAGCTGAGAATGTGTATGGTTGAGGTCCTTGATACATCTCATTTGAGAAAAATATGGTGTGAAATATGACAATCTACCCATAATTTTATACAGAGATAATTCAACATACATAGCACATCTTAAGGGAGGATTCATAAATGGAGATAGAACGAAGCACATTTTGCCAAAGCTTTTCTACATACATGAGCTACAAAAAAATGATGATATCAATGTGCAACAGATTCGTTCAACTGACAATATGACTGATTTATTTACCAAATCTTCTCCAATTGCAACTTTTAAGAAGATGCTGCACAAGATCGAGATGCAATGGTCAAGGATGTTCTCATTAGGGGGAGTTAATACGCGTTGTATTCTTTTTCCCTTACGAGGTTTTGTCCCACTAGGTTTTTCTTGTAAGGTTTTTAATGAGACAGCCAAAATGTGTATTATTAGAGATGTGTACTCTTTTTCCTTCACTAGATTTTTTTTCCTACTGGATTTTTTCTAGTAAGGTTTTAACGAGGCACCTTATCTACCAATTACATTCAAGGGGGAGTGTTATAAATGTATTTACATTATAGTGAATGTCTATCAAGATCTACTTTGATATCTATTAGGATTTGAAGCATCCGTCTTTTACTCAGACTAGGAGTAAATTTCTCCTATAAATAGAGGGGTTTTGTTCATTGTATTTACAATCAAGATGATCTTTCATCCCCTTAAGAGAAGAAACAAGAATTACTCTCTCTACTCTTCTTCTTTATTTTTTTCTGGTTTTATAACAGATTGTATTTTCTCTTAATGTATATAATTCTAGAGCAAACAAATAAAAATAAAAACTTTTTATTTTTAATATAGTTGACAAGTAAAAGTGAACGAAGTTACTTAGCTTGGCTAAGTACAAAACTAGCTAGTAGCTATAGATGTCAAGTAATTCAATTGTATTACAACATTTTATCACCCATAGGCTGTGCTATAAAACCTTTTCATGGTACATACATTAAGGATTCTTAATAGGACTTGGTTGCTAGTGCATCTAGGAGTCTTAAATTGGCTCAATGCTGCTCCATTCCCAATAAAATGTTCCAATATCTTCTTAAAAGTACCTCTTTCCACAATGCAAAGTTCCAATGGTCCAATTGAATTAGTCTTTCTTGATACAACATATCCATGATCCACAAAAGAAGCATCCATTTCCCTACAACACTCTCCAAGTACTTTCTCTTCAACATCTCCTTTGATTTCCCAATAGATCACATAGTGTCCTGGTCTTTTTGCTACATTTGCGTGGCTTGTGAAGTCCACTAGCTCAGCTCTTGACTTGCTTAGTAGTATTTGTGAACCTCTCTCCACCACTAACTGGAGGTCTTTTTCAGTGTTCTTATCGATGTTTACTGTTAGTATCAGCTTTCTTCTGCATATGAAGTTGAGTTTGGGGGTCTTCTTGTGAAAACCGATCACTTCTACTACATCTCCTAGTCTATATCGATAAAGACCTGCAAATATCGATTCAATCAAAAAACATGAAAGAATTTAACTTATGCATACTAATAAGTGGTAAGAATTTTACACAATTAGTATATTTTAACATATTATAACAGATTGCATATCTTATTTTTGTGATTTCTTATCGATTAGATATCGATTATTATGAACAATTGCTCGTAGCTATCTTTTAGTAATGACTATAATCATGGACGTTCTTTACATATACAGTTGGGAGAATTAAAAACTCAAAAGGAAAACATTTCAAGTGAGAAAAATATTTAGGAAAAAAAAAGGAAAATAAACTACTAATTTCTAGCCAAATGCCACCAAGGCAAAATAATGCACTTATGAAGTCTAAATTTAATTTGGTAGAACATGAATTTAATATGGATTGCATGGTCCCCAATTTTTACCTTGTTGGTATTCATACTTTAAAAAGAAAAAAGAACTTGTAATTAATTTACTTCCCAACTTTTTTTTTCCATTTTTATAAGACAATTTGTTGTATGAAAAGGACAAGATAAATACCTTTGCTATTGAAATCTCAGACACACCATGTTTATATTTAACTAGATGATAAACCCACCGTCCATGGTAAGTACAAATAATTGATGTACGGTGTGTATATATAGTGAGATTTTTTTTATAACTGTAGTATTCGGATCATTTTCTATGCACCTGGACAAATATTAGCTAACTCTCGCTCTTTCTCTCACTCTCTCTTTATATCTATCTATCTATCCAGGATATCTAGCACCTCTCATTAGTAACAGATATTAAAAATTATCTAGTGTTTTTGTCTCTATTAAGATTTGAATCATGACCTCATTATTCTCACCCACTTTACTAACCAATAGCTCATACCCTTGAGTGTAATATATATACTAACATTATAAATAGTTTTTTAATATTATCATATCCCCGAAAAATATGACATATTGTTATATACCGTCAATATATATAATTTAAATTCTTTAAAATAGTATCCAAAAAATCATCCAAAGAATATCTAACTTACATATGGTTTGTGGTAAGTAGAGAGGTTCACGTGACAATGACATGTAAAAAAGGAATTAATGCTCTATTTAAGGGGCATAAAATAGTTGGAATATATTGAGAAAAAGTAAAAACTAAAAGTTCATCACCTAATTTGTGGTTGGACAAATAACATCTCCAATTTTTAATTAGAGATCTTGAACGCGAAAGAAAATTTTGGTAGAATTTTTTTTTCATAACAAACCTTACGTGATACAAATTCATCAAAGGCCAAAAAAAAAAAAAAAAAAGACAGACTGAAGTGTACAAATACTTGATTTTAAGACCACCATTCAATCTATAGTCATGGTGCATAAAAATTTGCAAATCTACCCACTTCATAATAATCAAGACAAAATTTTTAAAAGAGTATGTATCTAAAGTTATTTCAAAGTTGGTAAACGTGCAAAAATTTTAAAAGGTGGTATAAGTTAAATAGTGATGTCCAAATAAAATACTTCCAAAAGATTTTACCATAAGAAGATTAAAATAAAAGTTGAATATTACATTACCTGTGAAAGTGGTGAGGATAATTTCATACTCTTGTCCAATCTTGACTTGAGATAAGGGAACAGGATCATCTTCAATAAAATCATCATTGACTAAAAGATTGGCATCTTTGTGGTTATTATTGCAACTTTGTGGCTTACTTCTATGGAGTGGTATGAATTCAAAGTAAGAAAAAGTGGGTATAACTGCAAAAGTTACTTTCTCTGGTGGAGATGAAGGTTCTACATTCACTCCAATCCAACTTTCTGTGGACCCATAATCAGCACTTACTAAAGGCAAATTACCAGCATAATGTCTTAATTTGTTTAAGTATGGTTGCATTGAGCCTGTCATTATTGAGTAAACATATTTAACATTTGGCCATAATCTTGGGATTATGCTAAACCAATCTTCCCTTTCTAGTTCTTCACATATTGATTCAATTCTTGATGCCAATTCTGAATGAGGCACAATGATACCTGTTGTTGGAGACATAATGAAATAATTAGAAGTGTGTTAATCTACTTATTAGGGTCTTCTGTTCAAGTCATACAGTTACTCATTATGTGCTAGGCTCACAAAAAAACAAAGGTAGACATGGGAAGGATGTGTTACAGACGTAACTAAATGCGTGCTCTCTTAAAAATTTATATTTTTTAATTATTTTTAAGTTTTTAATGAGATGATAGCACACTTCAATATTAACGACAGAGCACACAAAGCCGGAGTCTCACTACCATTCATCACTAAGGGGTCGTTTGGTAAAGAGTATAAGAATAGTGCAAAATATGGTGTATTAGTAATGCTTGTGTTAGTTGTGCTTGTATTTTTCTTATGCAGTGTTTGGTTCGATATATTAAAAAAAAACATGAATTACATAATTTCTAAAAAAAAAAAAAATTTTACATAATACCCTCAATATATATATTGAAAAGGATGCGGAAAATTTTTTGAGGGGTAATACGGTCTTTAAGCATGTTAAATCCATTGCATTACCAATATCATAAATTTTGAGGTATTAGTAATACACACTTTAATACACAATAAAATATAACTAATAAAATAAAAAAATATATCAAACAACATTCTACTTATACACATTAAACTAATGAAGTTCCACATGGTAGGCCCCAAGCTAAAAAAAAAAAAAAGAGCCAGGCTTGCACGCGAGTTTAGGGCTGGCTCTAAGGAGTTAAGCGAAACACACGTGTCTTAAGCCCCAAATTTGAGGTACCTATTATTATTTAAAAAAAAAAAAAAGCAATACTAAATTATATATTTTTTAAAGTAAAAATTTTAAGTATTTACTCCATTTTAATTTATTTTTTTAAAATTTGTTATAATTTCTCTTTTCTTTATTGACAACTTTTTAACTTCAACTTTTCACAAAATATGCTTAAGATCCTAAAATTAAAATATATTTTGGTGTGTTCGATAAATCCTTAATTTTAGATCATAAAATTCAAAAATCTTATTTTACTTTCATAAACTATATATAAAGTCAAAATCAGACAAATAAATTTTCTACAGAAGAAATACTATGTATAGAAAAGTAAACTTTCATGTAAAAAGAAAAAAATAATTAAAAGAAGTTTAACTCAACTAGTTTTCAAGAAAGATTAAATCGATTGACAGTATTATCATTTGAAAAAGAATTATTAGAATAACATCTCATAGAATTTCATACTCATAGTGTCTTCTAAAAACAAAATATTTCATTTAAAGATTATGGCCTTTGTTCCATTTTGACTTTAGACCATAAATATGCTTGAACTGTCCTTACGCGAGTTGGTGCGTGAGGAGATAATGAAGTAACTAAAATTTTAGTCTTACTAACTGTTTAAACTTTTTGATGAGATGATAACATACCTAAGACGGTTTTCCGGACTTTGATTATGTTGATTCTTGAGCTAAGAGTACCTTCTCTAATGTCATGGCACAATTCCTTCCACAACTCTTCAAATGATCTGAATGCTTGTACTATACTATATGCAAAAGTTGATGTCACAAATTCAACTTCCTCAGAAAAATACAAGCCAAGAAGGAGGTGACAATAGGTTGATTGTTTATAATCTCCACTTGAAATGACTTCCTCAGGGCTACAAGTAAAAGACTTTGTATGTTGTTGTTTAATCTTGAATTCTTCACTAGCATAATAGTGTGTTGTGGCTGTTCCTGCTATTAATCCCCCTTTTGTTTTGTATTGTTTGCTGCTGTATATGAATTCAAGAACTTTTCCTCCTTCTCTTATTGAATAAATCCTGTTTTATTAAAACACGAAAATTGTATGAAAATTAACTAAAAAAAAGAGTTAAACGATAAAAACACACCTAAAGTATCTTGGTTTTTCTAGTTTCATACCTGAACTATCAGTTGTGCGAGTTTCCAACTATCAATTGTTTACTTTTCCTAGCCGAGATATCACCGTCGTTCAAGTAGGAAAAGAGAACAACTGATAGTTGAGGTGTGTTTTGATAAATAATTGGTGATAGTTCGAGTACCAAACTTGAAAAACTAGGATACGTTAAGTGTGTTTTGACCATTAACTCACTGAAAGATAGGAGGGACTTTGAATATTTTTCAAGATTTGAACTATACCTTGATCTATAAGCTGCAGCCAACTTGAAAATTTGAAGAGTTGTTTGGGAGCTATGGTGAGTAAATGGCACAAATTTCTGACTTCCCTCTGTGGTTCCAGAACTAAAATGCAACAAAAGAAAGAAAATATCAACAACAAGAGTTAGGCCTTAATTTCGAATAAGTTAGGATAGGCTAGTCCATGTCGCTCTATTTAAGGGCGTTTCATATTAACTTTAAAATTAATATTTGGTTTTCCTTTGAATGAAAGAACATTTCTAGCAAGTAAAGTTTGTCATTTCATTGGGAAAAAAAAAATTGTTTTCCATACTATTTCATTGCCAAAAAGGTGTTTCTTCACTGCCATTCCAATATTGACAAATAAAGAAGAAGAGTAAAACATAAAAAGAGTTTTAACTTCTATATACTTGGAGACGGATTCAGAATTTACCCTGAGGGTCAGACTTACCACTGACTCGTTGCACTTTTAAAATTATGGGTTCAAATTTAGTATTTATAGACATTTTAGTGATTTTTCACGTATATTTATACTTTCGAGAAGCGAGTTCGTTAAAAATGTTCAAGATTCAATATTATATGTGTATAAAAAGTAATTTCTGATGAACGGGTGCTTAGCCGACAACCCTTCGGCCTATGTGGCTCCGTCAGTGTGTGTCGGAAATGATAGCTTCAGTTAAAACCATCAAGACACATGGTACATCCGCTTTCATATACACTGACAGCATAAAAGAATTCTGTCCCAAGTCAAAATTAGTGAAAAATGTGGCTTATAGTGAGGTCTACCTCAGTTGGTGAACTGCCTACACCTTTACCCTAGTGGTGAGGGTTCTAATCCCATTCTATTCTAATGTTGCTTGGACTCTTCAAAATTCTCTAAAAATGTTTTACTTTTAGAGTATTTGACATGCACCTGTCGACATATTTGAAGCGTCCGAATAACAACATAGATTGCAATCCCCCACCCCACAACTCCGCAAGAAGGAAAATGTGGCTTAAGAAAAAAGAAGTATACTTCACCTCAAGGACAAAGTAGTGATAGGCTCTTGAGTAAGTAGTGGAGCTTTTTCACCATCAGCAATTTTATGTATGTAAGGCTCAAAATCAGCATGAGAAGCAAGAGGTACCATAGTAGCATAAAGTGATTCCAATGCATTTTCATCTTGAATAAGTCTAATGTCACCAATCCATTTGTTGAGGTACTCAACTCTATGGTTAAGTTCAAGTATCCGCCGAAGCGTCTGCCGCTGTATAGCGGCAGCATTTTCGGCGGATCTGTCGAACCAACTAATTATTTCATCATTGCCTTTGCAATAAAAATAATTATTATTGTTGGACTTATTATCTGCTGCTGAATCCATTTGCTAGGCTAAAAATGCAGCCTGCAGCAGATATATAAAGTGTTGTTGGGCTAATAGTTGGTGGTGAGTGGCTTTCACTTTGTTTTCTTGTTAAAAAATTGACTTCTCATTTTGGAGTTGTGAGGTGCAAGTCATTTAGGTTGCCAACGTAACTATTTAAATGTCAGGAGTAAGCTTGGCCGTTGAGTTGAGTTAGAGTCTACACGAGACAAGTCTAGTGGCGTACCGCAGAATTTTTCGTAAGCAATAATACTATACCCAGTGAAATTTCATAAGCTTGGCCGTTGAGTAGAGTCGAGACAAGTCTAATGGTGTATGCAGAATTTTTCGTAAGCAGCAATACTATACTTGGTGAAATTTCGTAAGCTTGGCCGTTGAGTCGAGTCGAGATGAGTCTAGTGGCGTATGCAAATTTTTCGTAAGCAATAATATTATACCTAGTGAAATTTCGTAAGCTTGGCCGTTGAGTCGAGTCTAGTGACGTATGCAAAAGTTTTTGTAAGCAGCAACAGGATATGGTATATTTGGTGAAATTTAATAAGTTCGGTTTGAAGAGGGTAAAGTGTACGCAGACATCTCTATCTCGTGGATTAGAGAGGCTAACTCCCATAGACAATGATGAAGCTATGATTACACTAAGGGTTCGTTTGGTAAGAGGGATAAGAGATAACTAATTTCGAGATTAATTTAAGATTATTAACCTATCCCATGTTTAATTGGAATAAAATTCATGGGTAACTCATTCCGGGATTATAGTGTTATTTTTATCCCTTCTTGAGGGTGGATAACTAATCTCGGGATAGCTAATTCAAAAATCAGTGATCCCGAAATAACTCATTTCCCAACCAAACGACCCCTAAAAGGATTCAAAACATGAAAACTAAGCACACAAAGAAGTCGAAGGGGTTCAACGTAACATCTACTATATATATATATAAAAATTAATTTTAATCATATATAAAAGTGTAATTTTCTGTAAAGAAGATTCTGATGAGCCCCCTCGGCCCTAGCTGACATCGCCCCTCAGTTCATGGAAAGCAAAAACACAACATAGACATATAAGTATTTACAACAGCAGATAGTAAGAAAATCGAGGTATAAGAAACAACATAGTAATAGAAAACAAAGAATAAAAATACATAAATAGTAAAACAACAAAAATCAATATTTAAAGAAGTGAATAAATAAATAAATTTCTATAATAACAATCAGAGTCATTTTCTATATTTATACTCGATCTTTTCTTTTTCAGTCACTTTCCTCCAAGAAAGAAACGTTTATAATATTTTTAAAAAAAAAATTCTACACGTAACAGTTAATAACATACTCTTATATAACTATTCAAAATGTAAGGTATATTGATTCTGTTTTCATTCTATAGATGGAGTCTAAAAAAAATTACATAACATCACAACTTATTTAAATTAAACTACATAAAATTCTTATCTTTTTTTATTAATTACTTAAATTTCTTTTTTAAAAAAAAACTGTCAGATAACAGCCACAAACCCATTAATTTTTGGATAGATAATTATAATTATGTATCTCCTTTTGATCTAATTAATGAATTATGTATCTCGACCAAACAGTTTCGGAATGAATATATCTCAGTAATCAAAAAAGAATATATTCACCATCAAAGGATGTGGTACAGTAGATGGGTTGCTCCTCCCTTAATCAAAGGTTTTGGGTTTAAGCCTTGGATATGAAAAAATCCTTGGTAGGAAGCACTATCTCTCGAATGGGGTCCTACCCGGCGCGAATCCAAATTAGTCGGATTTCAATTTAGGTACCAAATACCAAATTAAAACAAAAAAAAAAAAAAAACAAAGAATATATTCGCCCTAAATCTCAAAATTAAAATATACTCCCCTTTTTTCCCCTTCCACTACATTTAACATGAGGAAAATAACCCAAGAGCCCACATGGATAATGAAAATAATGAAATATCTTTGTTACATCGAATGAATTCAAGAAGATTGTTTTTGGTACGATGCTTTATACACCATACAAAGGCCTGTCATCTATTAAAAGGAGATAAAGAAATGATCTTTCTTTTTTCAGGAAAGTAATAATAAATGAAAAAAAATTATGTTTGATATGTAAATAAAAGATACTTTCTCTGTTCCATTTTATGTGTCGTCATTTGATTGGGCACAGAGTTTAAGAAATAAGGAAAGACTTACTAAAGTTTACCAAATTATCCTTTATCAAAAAATGTGTCAATATCTTTTTTTTTAATTAAGTGGGACCAATAAGGATAAAAGGGTAATTGTGTCTTTAAATGTACCAAAATATATCATATATTTTAAAAAGTACCAAATTATGCTTAACTCACATTTTTTTGTGAGTTATGCACAAATTTTTTAACGACAGACTACAACCGTCGTCAGATTTTTTGAAAAATGCATAACTCACAAAAATTGTGAGTTATCCATTTTTATTTTAACATAACTCACAATTTTTGTGAATTATGCATTTTATTTTAACATAACTCACAAAAATTGTGAGTTATCCATTCTTATTTTAACATAACTCACAATTTTTATAAGTTGTTCATTTTAACATTGAACAATAAAAAACATTTTTGATCTTATATTTAACATGTAACTCATAAAAGTATATAACTCAACCTTTTTGCAGTGACCTGACCATACCAACTTTTTTTCATTAAATTATTAAAAAAATACAAGGAACATATAGTTAACGAGGGGGCAATATAGTTATGTTATGCTATAATTGTAATTAACGAGGAGGCAATATAATTATATTATGTTATAAATTATAATTAATTAAAACTTAGATAGGTTAATTAAGTGCTTATATTTGCTAAGCCCGATAGTTTTTCCTTATTTTAACCATATGGTTGGAAAAGTGTCAATAGACATTAATTTGTTTCTTTTTGTAATTGTTGAATATTTTCTTGTTTTTAAGGAAAAATTATATGTATATATATACAAGGTAATTATATATATATATATATATATATATATTAGTTTTCATGAAAAAAAATTGGTACGGTCAGGTCACTGCAAAAAAAGATGAGTTATATACTTTTATGAGTTATATGTTAAATAAAAGATCGAAAACGTTTTCAATTGTTTAATGTTAAAATGAATAACTCACAAAAATTGTGAGTTATGTTAAAATAAGAATGGATAACTCACAATTTTTGTGAATTATGTCAAAATAAAATGCACAACTCACAAAAATTGTGAGTTATGTTAAAGTAAGAATGGATAACTCACAATTTTTGAGAGTTGTGCACTTTCCAAAAAAATTGACGATGTTTGTAATCTGTCGTTAAAAAATTTATGCATAACTCACAAAAAATGTGAGTTAAGCATAGTTTGGTACTTTTTTTAAATATATAACATATTTTGATACTTTTTTTAGTTTGGTGGCATAGTTTGATTCCGAACTCCTTTTCAACATTTTAAATATAAGTTTATATAGGATTATACATATTGTGGCCACACATTTCTTTTCTATTTATTAGAAGTGAAGGTTTCAACATGTCCGTCATTTGTCTTTAAATTCAATATTGAGAGTATTAAGGTCTTTAAAATAAGTTTTAAGCTCAAATTGATAATTTTTTGTTCTTTATTTTTTGAACTTCATCAAAAGTTTTAATAAAAGCCCATTCTTTTCTCTTTAATTACCAACAATGCCAAGTAAAGAATTTACAATAATGTCATCACATGTGGCCTTGCATATATTTCCACACACGTGGGCCCT
The DNA here is from genome assembly GCF_002878395.1 of Capsicum annuum. Taxonomy (NCBI): domain Eukaryota; kingdom Viridiplantae; phylum Streptophyta; class Magnoliopsida; order Solanales; family Solanaceae; genus Capsicum; species Capsicum annuum. Next base: position 9,381,820 of record NC_061120.1, on the reverse strand, counting down.
CCATCTTTCATTTTTTTTCATTTTTTATTTATCTTTTTATCGTATAAAATTATTTCAAATGTATTATATTTAAGTAAATTGACTAGTAAGATGATAATTTATTGTAAAAATTAATTATTGATCTAATTTAATAAATTTTATTCTTTATTTAATTTCATATCAAACATATAATTTACTTTCTTTCTTATTTGTTACTACAATTTCACCTAAAAAAAATTTCCTAATATATAAAAGAGAAAATTCCGATATGCTTGCTTATGTTGTCTGCTTCAATTTCTTCAATAGTGATTTTATTATATTGCCCTAATTAATTATTATAAGTTATTTATATATTAAAAAATAATAATATTTAATTTTAAAAAAATAGACGTTTATGACATGTCTATTTCAGTTGCTTCAATTGTAATTTTACTTTCTATTATATCATTTTTTATTAATTATTATAAAATATTTATATATTAAAAAATTAATAATATTTAATAAAAAAAAGTAAAATGGATATTTATGGCATGCTTGCTTTAGATATTTTAATCGTAATTTTACTAAATATTTTCCCTAATTAATTATTATAAGTCTTCTAAGTATTTAAAGTAGCTCTCCGTAAACCTGTCAGCTTCAGCTGTTTGCTCCGTGATTTTACTATATAATTCCTAAGTAACTATTATAAATTATTTACATATTAAAAAATTAATAATATCTAATAAAAAATATAATAGATATTTATGACATGTTTGCTTCAGCTGGTTTAATTTTAATTTTACTAAATATCACCTCTAATTAATTATTATAAGTCATCTAAGTATTAAATAAATAAATAATATTTAATTTAAAAGATAAAATAGATATAAAATGATAAGTTAACTCTTGATGTTTTAAATAACTTGACGTCTTATATGAGATTTCACTTACTTTTTTTTCACAAGTATCTTTTATAGTAATTTTATTATATCACTTCTAATTAGTTGTTGTGAGGTATTTAAGACATGTCTATTTCGCTGCTTCAATCGTGATTACTATATCACCTCTAATTAATTATTATGGTCATCTAAACATCATGTCACTTAAATTATAGTAGAAAAAGTTTTACACAATAATTAAAAATTTAAATTATTTAAAAAATGTAATTAACTATTACTGACACAAAACTCTGGACAAGGAGTGTAGCATATATTTTTTTAAAATTACAAAAAAATATTATAAATTTTAATAACTAAAAACTTGAAATATCTAAAAATAATTTAATCTATTATATATTTTTATAAAATACTTAAAAAAATACTATAAATCACAATAATTAACAACTTAAAAAATTTAAATCATATAAATATTTGGTTGACTCTCGAAATTGAATCAGTGTCACTTAAATTGAAATAGAAGAAAAGTATTATTAATCACAATAATTAATAATTTAAATGATTTTAAAAATACAACTGACTATCAATGCGACAAAAGTTTGGATAGAGAGAGTAACATATATTATTTAAAAATTATACAAAAAATATTATAGATTACAATATTAACAACTTAAAATATCTAAAAACATATTAAAAGTATGATTGATTATCTAAATTCAATTTGTGTCATGAAAATTGAGACAAAAAAAATATATATTGAGCTCATGCTAGATCCTGGATGAATCTTAGGATGTCTATGCAATCCAAATTTTTTTTTAACTTTTATTTAAATATATCAAAATTGAAAAATGCAAGTTCTAATACAGTACATCAAACAGTGTATAAAGAATAATGTTAGCTTAAATAATACCAATATTACTAATACAAGCATTATTAATGCAAACATTATTAATACATTTTATCAGCATTATTTTTGTTCACTCTAACAAACGACTCCACGTTTTAATGGAAGGAACACACACAAAAGTAAAGTTCAATAAAATATTTATATAAGTATGTTTTATCGTGTTCTCAAAGTCAAATAATTTAAATTAATATGAAAAATGGTAACTTATAATTTTCTTTTCTATATAATTTTTGGAACACTTAAAATTTGAATTTAAAATATTAATTTAGTTTAACTTCAAAGAACAAGTTGACAAATAAAAGAGAAGGAGAAAGTGAAAGCAAATGATGTTTATGGTGGCTTAGTAAGGGAATAAAATGTGGGTTATTAATTGCAATCCACATATGATGTAATATACAATGACTAGATAACCTTTTATCTTTTTCAACAATTATTCTCTATTTTATACAACAAATGTCAAGTCTTATGTATCAATTTTAATCTCAAATTTTCTACTTAATGTAGCAAATATCAATCATATGATTAAAAATATAAATTTCTAAATGCATCGAATTTTGTTGTTTATACGAGTAAGTTATATATAATTATCTTTTAAGACTTGACTCTTTCAAAAATACTAGTACCAAGTAGTTAATATGTTTTGTGTATTCATGTTTTATAATTCATAATTCGAATTAATATCAATTTAACTTATTCCTTCAATAAAAATATCTTAACGGTGGGCCCGTGCTGACACGGCCATGCTACTCTAGTATTTCAACTAGATTCCATACGAATTTCATAGGCATCAATTTTCAACATTTTAAATATAAGTTTATATAGAATTATATTTATACATATTGTGGCCACACATATTTCAAAAATAATGTAGACTAGATTCCATACAAATTTCATAGACATCAATTTTCAACATTTTTCAAAACTAAAATACATAATATATAATTTACATAAATTTCATAGAACAAGTGAAGTTGTGGTTGAGTTTATTGAAGAAAAAAATTCAAATTTGGAAGAAAATCGCATCTAGAAAATTTAATTCATATAACACACCTATAGTATATGTGGTGCGATGTTGTGGGCATCTGATTAAAATACATAAATAATAGTATTATTATAATATAGTTACATGTAATCTAAATGAAAGTAGTATATTGCTATGACGTGAATCGAAGAATTATGTAGTGGAAGTTTTGTTTAGACATGCAATTTAATTATTATTTTTAATTGTATTTTCTTACATAAACTTGAAAATCTCACAGGTTATGAAAATTATTTGTAATTTTTTTTTAATTCTTATATAATGTTATTAGATGAGCAAATCATAGTTTGTGAAGAAGATATTGTAATATCCTAAGACACTGTATTGATAAATTGCATATCTCCACATTCTTTTTATATGATTGTCTGGTTTTAGGATGTTGTTTATTTTGTTTTTAAAAAATATCAAAGGGGCCAGTGGCGGAGCCAGACTTTTGGTGAAGGGTGTTCATATTTTTCCTTCCCTTGGGCAAAGAACTGTTTAAAAAAAAATAAAAAAATAAAACACTATTGCACGTGTCAAGGTTCGAACCCAAGTTGTTGATGCGGAAATGCACACTCTTGACCACTAAACTATGTTTCTCTAGCTTGTCAAGGGTGTGCAACAACATGTATATAACCACAAATATCTATATTTAACCATAAAAATTTTTTCAACGAAGGGTGTTCATCTAACCACCCTTCATCGGGTGGGGTTAGTAGGATCCCCGTGAAGTATTGTAGTTAGTAACTGAATAATAGATTAGAGAGGCATTTGGCTTTTTTTTTTAATGAAAAAAGAAATACTATAGCTTCTTTGAAGATATTGAAGTAATACGTTTGCTTAAAAGCTTCATTAAATAGAAAAAGTGAGATTATGTAAAATTCAACTATTACAATTAATTGATTATGACTTCAAATCATTGTACTTGTAGTTAATAAATTATGTGGAAATTAAAGTACATTATAACAAAACCCTCTACATGTCAATCCAACATAGGTTAATTAGTGAGGGGAGATTTCTTATTTCTCTTTTGCCGATCCGAGCTACGCTGGAGGGACAAAGTCTTATCTGTATTCAATATTTACATCATATCATAATAATTATTTTGTCTATATTTCTAAATGATGTGCGAATATATATTAATTAAGACGAGTTAATCGATAAAATTTTTAGGTACAAACTCATGTCATGCAATTACTAGTGTACAAGCACAACGTTATGTGGGGTGCAATAAAATTCAATGAGTAGTCACATTAGGGACCATGAACTTACCCTATCTAACACTAGTTTGAGGACCACCAGCAGAGGCGGATCCACAATTTTAAACTTATGGGTTCTCAAGGGCTCCTTTCCTGTCACTAAGTTATCCCTTGATTTAGTTATGGGTTCCCACTTATTATTATTTATAACTTTTGACAATTTTTTCTATGTAATTTTAAGCTTTACGGTTGCGGGTGTGGATTCCCGGGAATCCACACCTTCTACTCTACATCAACCACTGACGACTAGGCCCAATTGGAATTCAGTTTCTTGCATATTCTAGAGTCAATGTGCACATATACCTATCTTGGGATTACTCCCTCCGTCCCATTACCTCAGAGATAGAAAGATTGTTTTCGATATACCTCCGGCTCAAGAAAACAAGAGTTAATTAAGGTGCACTTATACCTATCTTGGGATTACTCCCTCCGTCCACTTTGTGTCATATTTTTCTTGCACACCCCTTAAACAATAACAACATCGTCCCAATGTATTTCCACAGAATGAGGTCTGATAAGGATAGAGTGTAGGCAGATTTTACCGCTCAGAGATAGAGAGGTTGTTTTCGATAGACCTTCGACTCAAGAAAACAATCCAAAGCAATCCCATTAAAAGAAATAACGAAAATACGAGAAGTAAATGACAACACTAATAAAAGCAAAATAGTAACAAAACGAAAACTACGACAAATAATACAATAGTTGACAGACAAAAAATAATAGATGTTAACATAAATCGAAGGACAAGAAAACACCGGAGCAATTTAACTAAACTATACTTATTTATTCTTTAGTCTCTATTAATACTACTCCATCCATCTATTTTTATTTGTCCACTTTTTTGTTTTGAGATGTCCAGCAACACCGTCCAATGCATAAAACTAATGAATAATTTACTTAATTCTACCCACTTTTACCCTTAACGTTAAATACGATTCATTATCTAATACATTTTTCAAAGCATTAAATTTATTGTATTCAAAGTTAATATGATAAAATTATCTTATTATAGTGCTTCTTAATCCCTGCACCAATAAGAAAGTGGGAAAATAAAGATGGATGGTGGGAGTTCCTTCTTTCACCACATTAACCTCTATCCCACAATTATTGAGTAGGGTAAAAGTGGAAACCAAGAATTAATTGTATCTCAGTTCTCTATTCCATTCGTATATTTTTACTTGTTCACTCTGCTAAAAATAGATGTAAAAAATTAATGAATAATTTATTCATTTCTATCCATTTAATCCTTAGTCATTAATTATAGTCACTATCCAATACATTTCTCAAAACATTCTATTAATTATACTCAAAAGGTGATATGGTAAAATTACAACTATCATTTACTATTTTTTAACCGGTATGTCAAATCAATACTGAACAACAAACTATTGATGAACAAAGGAAGTAATATGAACTTGAGCACATTTGGCTGAAATTCACACATTTTTACATGAACTTCAAGTTGCAATAGTGATTTCCAACAAGCCGTGAAAACAACCTCACACGAAAATATAAGGTAAGGCTGCGTACAATACACCATTGTAGTGAATCCCTTCCCCGGACACTGCACATAGCAAAAGCTTTAGTACACCCGACTGTCTTTTCTTGTGATTTCTAGGTATATTTAAAAAAAAATTCCAACACCATCCACTTGATTTAAACTCAAGTTTCATATTCAAGATTCACAACCACTTCACCAAACTTCTTCAAAGCATTATACTTCCAACTGCTATAAATTCGAAAAATACTACATACAAGTTAAATAGCAGGGTAGAACTACATGAAATTTTACCGCGCTCTGACGCCCAACTCCTCTCCGCTAGATAATATAAAATACATATAGGTTTCCAAATATGCGGCTCGCCACCAGTGGCGGAGTCGGGATTTCCACTAAAGGCCTCAAAGTATGAAGAAACATGATCTAACCGAAAGGGGTTCAACATCTACGATCCCGTGTAATCCCACAAAAGAAGCAAATGACAAATCCAGAAAAAGCTGCAAGTGGGCTGTAAAGTAATTGCAGGAGGTCCACTGTCCAGAACAGATGCACATTTTTTTTTTTCAAATGTAAGGCAGAGAATCAACTAAACATTGTCCTATACGACAAAAAACTAAAGAGATAAGAGATACCAAAATCAATATACTAAAAGTTAGGAATTTCCCCATATATTCTGCACTTTATTTTGGAGGTAATAGTAATACTTCCAAATTATTACAATAGCATGTGGCAAGATTTCAATATCTAGCAGAATCTGATAAGGACCAATTGTATTTTCTCTTAAGATATCAAAGTACATTGGACTTAAAATGCAGTACTAAATCCTCAATCTGTAACATAGGCTAGTGAGAGGAGATATTTTTTCCTCTTTAGCCGACAGGCTACGAGCTTAGTCTGGAGAAAATATTCACCTGCGTCAATGTTTACATCAAACTATAATGACTAATTACAATTAGAATGTATATCAATTATTATACCAGCAAAGGTGGCCAAGTTGGTTGAACAAGGAGATCCCGCATGTTTTCTCGGTAGAGCTCATGACACAGGGCTTGCCTGGTATAGTTTACTCTCCTGTGTAGTTTGTGGAAAAAAAATTATCATTGACTGATGGTTAGTTGATAAAAGTTCATGTACCAAATGATGTCATAGCATTTACTAGTGTGGAAGCACACATTTTATATGGATTCTGTGGAAGCAATAATAAGACTATTAGGGACCATGCAGTTACTCTTGCCAAAGCAATAGTTTTAGGACCACTGGGCTCAATTGTAATTCATCGACTAGCGTACTCTATGGAGAAGGGTAGAGGGCAGACCATTATTCCTAAGTTTCTAAGGTGGTGATTGATCCTAAGATTGGTTCCGGAGAGATTTCTCGGTCATCAAAAAGAAAAAAAAAAGATTAGCATACTATATGAAGCCCCACAGCCCTATAATACGCGCTATACATAGTTCAAGTCGAGAACAACATATACAGAAAAAATCATATTCCATATGTAGACGTTGCCTAATTACCACATTCTCCCCAGCCTAGAGGCAAATTAGAGGAAAGAATATCCTCGTCGGGTCTAGATTGTCCAGTAAATTCCCAAATATGCGATGCACAACAGGTGGGGTGTGGGAGTAAAACAAGAAGAAACAAATCCATAAATATCTCTTCAACTAAATGTATTCAGGAGGAAGCAAATCCCCCCTCCCCCCAAAAGAAAGAAAAGGAAAGAAAAAATCTGCAAGTGGCCTATAAATCAATTTCAGGAAGTCACTATCCAGAACAAATGCACATCTTTTTTTCATGTAAGGCAGAGTAATCAACTTGCCATTATCCCATAGACCCATACCAGTTGAAAAGTTAGATACTATGTCTTTGTGATCCTAATACAAAGTTAATTCACAAAACAAACAATCGTAAAGAAAAGTATCATCCTTGATAATGAAATGTATCTGCATGACAAAAATATAGATCACGATGGCTCGTCCATGTTTCAAAGTACTCCATACAACAAACGTTTACAGAAACTTGACATGGACAGATCGTTTCTTGATAAAAAGGAGTTTAAGGCCATTAAAACATATGAAATACGGGAAGTTGTGCCAAGGGATATATGCACACCTGAACTCTTACAATTATTTTTACCTATAAATCAAAACTGTTTTTGGGATCAAGCAATCTATGTTGCTCGAACTCTTCAAAACGCTCCAGCGTGCGTGTAGGACCCTCCAGAAGTAGTTCATTTTGGGAGGATCTGACACGGGTGCAACATCACTTTTAGAGCGTGTAAGCACAAGAAAGCAAGCAATTTACATTGTGATTACCAAATATTGTCTAGGCATATCCCATCAAAACAAAATTTGCATATGTTGTGGCTGAATGAATATGAATGGATAAGCAATAGAGGCATGTGCCTACAAATGTCACAGATGGTAGAACATGCAAATTGGTTCTAATACAGTGATTGCCATTGTGCACGTGTTTAATTGAAAAGCAGTTCCTTCGAGTGATGTTAAAACACAAAGATGACAGAGAACAGTACAAAACTCTCTTTGCCACTCATCCCGTGACTCAAACAAACGTACAGCAGTGCAACAAGGACAGCACAGAGGCATTTTTTAAGTCCCAACGTCCTGCTGTTACATCTCGTAATGTTCTCATATATGTAAGTAATTTAATTAGCCATCCTAGACAAAAGATATCAAGAACATTTTACCTCGGAAATGGCTTGGAAACTAACAAGGTGATCGCGCTGCTCCAAGGATCCACTCGAAGTTCCAAAAGACAATGATCTGTACTTGCTATACAGGCAATGCCCGCTGATTAGTTACATCTGCTGCTGGTATTCTAGCTCCCACTTTCCTATCTCCATATCAAATGATTCTAGGTCATCCGTGAATGCGCATCTTCCTGGGCCCAGTACTGAATGCATTGACAATAAGTGATGAATAAATCTAGAGCAACTGCAAGTCCCTCTCCCCCAAAGACAAGATCCTGATTGGAATTGAAACATTCAGATAATTAGCTTCTAGCATATAAGCAAGATTTCAATTCACAAAAGCATGGTTTGGCGAAGGAAGAAAGATATAGCAACTAAAACATAAGTGTCAAAGTGCAACTAATTATATCTTTGATGTCGTAAACAACAGTAGAAACAGCGACAAGGTGCAACTAATTACACATTTGATATCGAAAAGAAGCATAAAGACAACAGAATCAATTGCCTACATATTATCAAACGGGGCCATTTATTAAAATAAGTGTTGAAACTAATCCCAAGGTGACTTCTTACCATCTGCCCAAGCTTTAGTAGAGTTATCAGGTACCAGTGCTAGTAGGACGTAACAGATATCTCGTGAAAAACGAATCGACATATCGATGTGATACAACCCTTTCGATTTTATTTGGGAAAAAACTACGAAATACTCCAAGTGTGTGTAAGTTGGAACGAACACTACCCATGTAACAACAACAACATACCCAGTGTAGTCCCACAAAGTGGGCTTTGGGAAGGATAGAGCGTATGCAAACCTTACCTCTCTAGGCTCTACCTTAGAGGTGAGGTATAGAGGTTGTTTCCGATAGACCCCCAACTCAATACAAAAACAGTCTAGACGAAGGTGTAATAGATGTACAAGAGACAATCAATAGTAACAAAGACAATAGATGGTAGCAAAGCAGTACTACTACAAAATAATACTAAAATCAAACTACACAACACAAAAGATTGTAACAGACATCGAACAAGAAACTACAAGAATAGCCCTATGACTACTAGTAAGGGCAACAAGACCATGCACTCCTACCAACTAGTATGGACGCACTCCTACCTACTAACCTTCTACCCTAATTCGTGTTTTCCACACCTTCCTATCTAAGGTCATGTCCTCGATTAGTTTCAACTGCGTTATGTCCTATCTAATCACCTCTCTCCAATACTTCCTTGGTCTACCTCTACCTCCCATAAAACCATTCATAGCCGACCTCTCACACCTCCGCACTGAGGCATCAGTGCCTCTCCTTCTCACATGCCCGAACCATCTCAACCTCGCTTCCTGCATCTTGTCTTCCACCAAACCCACTCCCACCTTGTCTCAGATATACTCATGTTTTAATGTTATTGCTTCTAATGTAACCACACATCCATTGCAACATCCTCATCTCTGCCACTTTCATCTTCTAAATATGAGAGTTCTTGATTGGCCACCACTCCGACCTACACAACATAGCTGGAAGCTACCCTTGACAAAACAAAAAAAAAAGAATAAAAATAAAAATGACGTGCTGAGCAATGAACATTGAAGAACAAGTGAATCAGCATTATAGAGAATCAAAGACAGACTTTCATGTTACTACAATTGGGTAAAAAGAAAATTTAGAGGAAAAAAATATGGAGGATACTAAATGGGACCATTCCAAATGATATGAAATCATATGTTAATGCCACAGTGATGTACTTATCAATCATTTGTTGCAAAGAGAGAAAGAAACCACAGATGTTTCAAAGACAAAGCTGACTCTGTACATAACTTGAACTCAAGTGCTTGTATGTAGTCACTATCTGGTGTAATCTTCGGAATGTGTATGAAGTAGATATCTCGTGAGATTTCCGACCTCACCACAGAATTAATTGGAAACCTGACTGAATCAGCTTTCGTATACTTCCATTATATCTTATTGCTGGTTTTTGTCATTAGTGTATTTTTGCTGAGTTATAAAGAAAAAATTTAGCTTGCTTCTGAGACCCCTATTAGAGAAGTGAATTTAATCTTTTGTCTATTGTCCATTACTCTTACAGGATATGCATATAATTGTACAGATAGTCGAGATGATGTATCCAACACATGTCTCACATCCCTGCCCTCAAAATTGATAAGTGAAAAATTGAAAACGAAGGAATCATGCTCAATATAGAAGAATTCGTACCGCTGCTAGGACACCCATAAAAAAGATGGTGCAACCACCTTCACTGGACTCCTAATTGTCAATTATTAACCCAACAACAACAACATACCCAGTGTATTCCAATAGACTACTACCATAGATGAAGTAGAGAGACTGTTTCTGATAAGACCCCCGGCTCAGGACAGATAACAATATAACAAACAAAAAACATAAAAGCAAACAACAAAAAGGGATATCACACCGCTAGATAATAAAGAAAACAAGACACCCACAAGGTAATACTATAAACTAGTTATTCGAAATCATAGATATCACCAAAACATCACGAACAAGAGACTACAAGAAACTGCATACACAGTTACAAACAAAGCATTCTTCCCTAAATTGTCAATTATTAACCCAACTCACAATAAAGAAGCAAGAAATTGTGGCAAATTTTAAAGTACTTAAGGCAAAATATTGTTGCTATAGAACAGCATTCTTCTGTATTTTTTTTTCTTTGAATAGGTAGGTAAACATTATATCAAAAATAGGGCAGCCTAGCACTATGATACTGCAAAGGCAGTACACTGGTTGGGGATCCTTCATTAAAAAAATACAAAAAAATAATGGAAGGAATCCAGCTGTACAAAAACCTATTCCTATAAGGATTCTATTGAATTTAGCATGCTACATTCATCCTTTACATCATATATATTAAACCAAAAAAGCCAACAGCCATAAACATTTGAATTTCAGCATCTGCGCAGTATCTGGCAAGGTAGGATGTCCTTAGGTTCCAATACATGATTTAAGATTAAGGCACAGCTCTTATGTGTACGAAATACCACATCCACGAAGAAACTTAAGCATTCTACCAGCTACTTATTACTTGAACAACTGGAGCTTGGAAAGATAGTACCTCTTTTACAACAAATATGAGATAAGTTGTCATGGGAGTACCATATTTTAATTGATTTCAGGAACTACTGACTCAACTGATTAAAAGCATATGTGTAGGCATAAATCTTATGAGAAGAATCTTCGACGGATAGTAAATAATATGAGTGGTATATAAACCCATCCATCAATTTTAGGTATAGCAGAGTTTTATAAAGCATTTAAAATCAACAGAGGAGGTCAGCATCTTTAAATATCTCCCAGGCTTAATCAGAATTACGGAAAAGGTAGCACTTCAGAATTTTGAGTTGAATGTCAAACCACCCTACATCGTACTACAGTTTCAACAAAAAGAAGCAGATCGAACGCAAGCAAGATGATTCGTCAGACACTCTTATTTACAAAAATGACAATTAACTTTACCTCTTGCTTTGCTTGTTAGAACTCCATAAAGTGGCAGATATGGATAGCTTTGTCAAATGGAATGTTCCTTGCTTATCTGATCACATCTTTGTCAATTTTGCCTCGAAATATTCAACTAATAACCACTCATGACAGCAAAATAGCATACTTGAATGTCCCAATAGTAACCCCAATATCCAGCTTTTGCCTCACCTTTCAACCAAAGCTCGAAACTTTACTCTCCTTTTAATGCTACCATTTATCCAATGCCTCACTTTTCAAACAAAACTCGGAATTTTACTCTCCTTTTAATGCTACCCATCCTGTCGTATCCAATGCCAATCTTACTATGCATCAACTTCACCGCCATATCAGCATTCCCTGTCTTCCTCAAGGCATTAATCAAAACAGTACGAACTTTTCCAGGAATTTCTCGACCTCGATCCACAATCCCATCAGCTAACTTGCAAGCCTCTTTTATACGACCTGCCTTGCATAAAACATTAATCATATCTTCAAAAGCTGTCTCCAGGATAACACCCATTGGTGCCAGCTCATCCAATATCTTACATGCTCTTGCCACCTTGCCGGAAAGACAAAGCCCGGTTGAAAGGGCTCGAAAAGAAGCAGCATTTGGAGTTATACCCTTATCAATCATCATATGCCACAACTTCAGTGCCTCTTCATTTTGATGCTCTTTAAACAAGCCACTGATCAATATTGTGTATGTATAAACTGTCTGATCACAACCTTCATCTTCCATTCTCTTAAAAAGAACTAAAGCTTCATCAATTTTCTCATCTTTGGCCAAGGCATCGATAAGCGCATTATAACAATAAGAATCACGCGTACATCCCTTCTCAGCCATTTCCTCAAAGAGTTCTTTGGCTTCATCAACTCTCCCTGCCTTTCCTAGACCATCAATAAGACTTGAATAAAACATCGCATTGATAGCTACATTGTTATTTTGACAGTACTCAAGCCACTGCATGGCCTCATCCAACCTCCCACTCTTGCATAAACCATTTACAATGACCCCAAACGTTACCTCATCTGGTTCGAATCCTTCATTCCTCATTCTGTCAAAAAGCCTCATACCCTCATCCAAGTTACCATGTTTCATGTACGAGTCAATCAAAGCAGTATAAATCGACAGATTAGGTCTAAAACCCCTCTTGATCATATTTTCAAAAACAGTAAACCCTTCCAGAACCTTCCCCGTTTTACAAAACCCTCCAATCACTAACGTATAAGCGTGTGGTGGAATATCCAACTCCTTTTCCTCCATTTCATGATAGAGTCCCAAACAAGAATCAAAATCTCCCTCCGCATAACACGCTTGCATCAGAGTCATGTAACTAATCTTGTCAGGCTCCACTTTCGTAACCTCCATGTCTCTAAATCTCTCCATTGCCTTTTGAAGCTTCCCTGACCTACAATACCCCTTAATCATAGTATTATACGTAACAATATCCGGATTAACTTTCCCGCTTTCCATAACCTCAAAAACGCGTTCAGCAGACTCAATAAACATCGAATTCACCAATCCATTCATCAAAAAGTTATACGTATACAAACTAGGCTCGATACCACTTTCTTTCATTCGTCTCCACACCCATAACAACTCCTCAACCATCCCAAGTTCTCCAAAAGTCCTAATCAATGAATTAACTCCTACCACATTCACCAACAAACCACTACACTTAAACTCACTAAACACATGTTTAATCCTATCCAATTCACGCGAAGACGACAAAATCTGAATCAAATACACATAACATTCACAATTATGAACATATCCCCTTTGCTTACCACCCCAATAAAAGAAACGAAACGCGATATCAGGCTTATCCTTAAGGTAATCAGTTTTCAACAAATATGCAACAAAACTTGGAGACAATTTAATCAAAAACTTGCAACAATAAGCATCTAAATTATGCTCCATTAATTGTGAATTATCTAAAAGATTCAAGATTTGTGATACCCATGGTGATGGTTTGTGATCTGTGACTAAGTCTGAAAGGTTTATAAATGGCTGCACCCATTCTGGTGGTGGAAGATTAGAAGAACTAGTGAATACCCTTTTGGATTTTGGAGTGAAATTTACATAAAGATTTGATTTTTCTAATTTGGGTACTTGGAAAAGAGGCAAATTTGCCAATTCCCATATGGATTTTGGAGTGAAATTTACATATAGATTTGATTTTTCTAATTTGGATACAATAATCCTTTGTAGTTCGGTCCTTTCCAAAATCTTGCGCATAGCAGGAGCTTTAGTACACCGAACCGACACGGTAGGTACTTGGGAAAAAGGGAAATCCACACATACCCATTTGGATTTTGAAGTGAAATCTGCATAAAGATTTGATTTTTGGGATTGGGGTACTTGGAAAAGTGGAAAATTTACCCATTGTGAAGGTGGATAGTTGAATCTTGATGTTACAGCAATGGTAGAAAGGGGTTTATTGAGGGTTTTTCTCATCTTTAGTGAGTTTGGGTTTAACAATTTACAAGTATTATGCAAACATAAGCCCCTAAACGGCCATCAGTTAGTTATAAAGGAAGTCATTGCTAGTAGTAACCACTTGTCACGATCCATTGATTCATATAGAATCTATGTCCAAAGTGTATAAAAAACATTCTTTTTTATTTCAACTGGAGTATGATTTGTGTCAGCATGGATCTAATATTAAAATATTTTATTATGTATAGTAACTTAAATTGATATTAGTTTGAATTATGAATTATAACACATGAATACATAAAATATATTGACTACTTGATAGTATTTTGCAAGAAATTATGTCTTATAACATAATTATGAATTCCCTTACTACGCCGTCATAAATATTATTTGTTTTTTTATTTTCTCCTTCTCTTTTATTTGTCAATTTGTTCTTTGAAATTAAATTAAATTAATATTTTAATTTTCAAATTTTAATTGTTTCAAAAATTATATAGAAAAAAAACTATAGTTACCATCTTTCATATTAATTTAAATTATTTGACTTTGAAAACACAATAAAACATACTTATGTAGATATGTTATTGAACTTTGCTTTTGTATATGTTTCTTCTATTCAAATGTGGAGTCGTTTGTTAGAGTGTATAAAAATAATGCTGATAGAATGTATTAATAATGTTTTCATTAATAATGCGTGTATTAGTAATATTGGTATTATTTATGCTAATATTATTTCTTATACACTTTTTTATGTATAGTGTACTGTATTAAAACTTGTATTTTCAATTTGATATATTTAAACCAAAGTTTAAAAAAAGATGAATTGCATATATACATCCTAGGATTCACTCGGGATCTAGCATGAGCTCAATATATATTTATTTGTTTCAATTTTTGTGTTACAAAATGAATTTAGATAATCAATCATACTTTTAATATGTTTTTAGATATTTTAAGTTGTTAATATTGTAATTTCTAATATTTTTATGTAATTTTTAAATAATATATGTTACTCTCTTTATTCAAACTTTTGTGACATGGATAGTCAATTATATTTTCAAAATAATCTAAGTTTTTAATTATTGTGATTTATAATATTTTTCTTCTATTTTTAAGTGACACTGATACAATTTCGAGAGTCAACCAAATATTTATATCGTTTAAATTTTTAAGTTGTTAATTATTGTGAATTACAGTATTTTTTTAAGTATTTGTTAAAGATATATAATGGATTAAATTATTTTAGATATTTAAAGTTTTAATTATTGTAATTTATAATATTTTTATGTAATTTTCAAAAAATATATGCTACTCTTCTTGTCTAGAGTTTGTGCACTGATAGTCAATTATATTTCTTAAATAATTTAATTTTTTAATTATTGTGTAAAAATTTTCTACTCTAATTTAAATGACATGATGCTTAGATGAATATAATAATTAATTAGAGGTGATATAGTAAAATCACGATTGAAGCAGCGAAATAGACATGTCTTAAATGAGTCACAACAACTAATTAGAAATGACATAATAAAATTATTGTAAAAGATACTTGTTAAAAAAAGTAAGTGAAATCTCATATAAGAATTCAAGTTACTTTAAAACATCAAGAGTTAACTTATAATTTTATATCTATATTTATCCTTTTTATTAAATATTATTTATTTAATACTTAGATAACTTATAATAATTAATTAGAGGTGATATTTAATAAAATTATGATTAAAGCCGCTGAAGCAGACATGTGATAAATATCTATTCTATTATTTTATTATCTATTATTAATTTTGTAATATATAAATAATTTATAATAATTAATTAGGAATTATATAGTAAAATCACGGAGCAAATAGCTCAAGCCGACAAGTCGACGAAGAGCTTCTTTAAATATTTAGATGATTTATAATAATTAATTGGGGGCGATATTTAGTAAAATTACGATTAAAGCAACTGAAGCAGATATGTCATAATTGTCTATTTTAATTTTTTTATTAAATATTATTATTTTTTTAATATATAAATAATTTATAATAATTAATTAAAATGATACAATAAAAAGTAAAATTACGATTGAAGCAACTGAAATAGACAAGTTATAAATGTCTATTTTTCTTTTTAAAATTAAATATTTTTTTAATATATAAATGACTTATAATAATTAATTAGAGACAATGTAATAAAATCATGATTGAAGAAGTTGAAGCAAACAACATAAGCAGGCATATCAAAATTTTCTCTTCTATATATTAAAAAAAAAAATTAGGTGAAATTGTAGTAACAAATAAGAAAGAAAGTAAATTATATGTTTGATATGAAATTAAATAAAGAAAAAAAATTATTTAATTGTATCAATTATAATTAATTTTAACAATAAATTACCATCTTACTAATTAATTTACTTAAATATAATATATTTAAAATAATTTTACACATAAAAAGATAAATATTAAAAATGAAAAATAAATGAAAGATAGAGGGCCCACATGTGTGAAAATAATATAGAAATATGCAAGGTCATGTGTGATGGCATTATAGTAAATTTCTTAGATGACATTGTTGGTAATTAAAGAGAAAAGAATGGGCTTTCATTAAAAAAATTTATGAGGTTCAAAAAATAATGCACAAAAAATTATCGAATTGAGCTTAGAACTTATGTTTAATGATTAAACTACCCTCAAACTTTTTTAAAATTGCAAGAAGTTGCCATGTTGAAACCATCATTTCTATAATATAGAAAAGAAAATAAATGTGTTGTTATGTTTATGTGGATTAATATAAATTGTGTTGATACAAATGAATCATTCAAATACAAATATCTGAATACAAATAATAATTTGTTACATTTGAGAGGGGGGTAAAAATATAAATACCAAAAAATTGAAAAAGAAATTTGTATTCATGAATACACCTATATTTGTTGATACAATAACAGTGACATAGTGCTAGTCAGCCAGAAAGTAGGTTATAACTTATAATTTTGTTATTGTGGTTGTTGCTGCTTATTTCTTCAATAATGTAGCTATTCAAAATTGTAAGTGGTCCTAGAAGACCATTATACAATGTAGCTTTATTTGTTGATACAGATACAATGCTAGTCAGCTAGAAAGTAGACTATGATTTGTAAGTTTGAAAAGTGTGGTTGTAGTAACCTATTTCTTCAATAATACACCTATTTTCTGAAAGTTTCCCCTCCCATTTGAAAAGTTTAAAATTTTTTAGGCCTCAAAATTTTCGCGCCTAAAGCAGAGTCACATTCTTGTTTAATATATCCCATTTGATGGTATAAGTAACACATGAGTTTAAATACATGAGATAAATATGAGTAAAGATAAAAATACCCTCAAAATCCTTAAATCTTTTTCAATTTATTAAATCCTCAAAAATTACGGAACAAGCAGGTAGCTAGAAGCAGACATGTCGACCGTCACCTGCCTGCTTCCAGCAGCTCCACTCGTGCTTCTAAGTGTGAGTTAGCACACAGCACATGGTTGTCATGTGTGCTTATTGGGATTGTTAATTTGCTTAATTGTATTTTAGGTATTTTACATTTTATTGTTTTTTGAAGTTGTTGTACTTAGATGCTATATGAATGTGCTTGTTACAAGAAAAGCTGTATTTCAGCTTTCTAGCAAGTAGGTCCCACTTATTTTTTGGGGTCTTCTCATTAATAGTTTCTAATTTATTTATTTTTCAAATATTTTTTTAATATATACATGGATCCTAATTAATTTAATTTCTCATATGAGATTCACTTAACTTTTACAAGTAATTTTATAGCAATTTTATTATATAACTTTTAATTAGTTATTATGAGTTATTTAATACATATCTGCTCTCAAAATTATATATGTGCCGTTGAAATTGGAATAGAATAAAAAATATTATAAATTATAATAATTAAAAACTTAAACTATTTTTAAAATATAATAAACTATCAATGCCAAAAAAATTTGAACAAGGAGAATATTACAAATTATAATAGCTAAAATCCTATAATATTAAATTACAATGATAAAAAAAAAGTATTATAAATAACAATAGCTAACAGCTTACAAAATTTAAAACATATTAAAAATATAATGGATTGACTAAATTTTAATGTAGCTATTTTATTTTTACTTTTAACTTGTTATATATTTGAAAATTGTATAAAAATATTATAAATTATAATAATTATTAATTTAAATTATTTGGAGACACATACAAAGTTATGGTTGACTCAAAATTTTATCAGTGCAACATAAATTGAGATATATGACTTAAAAATCTTGTGAAAAGTAATACAAATCACAATAATGCAACATTAATTGGGATAAATTATTTGAAAATTTCATAAAAAATAATATAAATCACAATAATTATCAATCTAAAATATTTGAAAGATGTATAAAATATATGCTTAACTTTTCAAGTTTTGTCGATGTCATATTAATTGGGATAGAGGAATATTACTTGAAAATTATGTAGAAAGTCGTATAAATCATAATATAATCAAAAACTTAAAATATCTAAAACTATATATAACAAATTTGATTGACTTTATCCAATATTTCATCATTGTAACATAAATTAGAACAAATATATATATATATATATATATATATATATATATATAATATCCAAAAAATAACATATTGAGTCTGTGCTGGCACGGACTCCAGTATCTGGTTCATATAATAGAGGATTATGATTTATGTCTTTGTATTATTACATTATTACTTCTAACTTTTTTTTTAAAAGGTTCCAATTATATCATGCTAATACATTACACGTATATTTAAAAAAAAATACAAATAACTTTTTAATTAATTAATTAATTATATAAATAACAAATTTCAATCAAAATTTGTGTTTTTGCATTTGGATACTTGGAAAAGAGGAAAGCTCATCCATAGCCATTGGTGTTTTGGAGAAAAATTCACATAAAGATTGGATTTTTCTGATTTGGGTTGAAAATTCATCAATACCCATTTGAGTTTTGGAGTGAAATTTGCATAGAGATTTTTTTATTTTTTTTTCTCATTTGGGTTTTTTAGTCACTATGTTGAAGATGCAGTTTTTAACAATTGACAAATAGGTTCAATTTCTGTTTAATTTGGTATGGTATAATACGGTACGGTATTTGAAATTTATGCATGATAATTTTCATATTTCATATTTGATTTTTTAAAAATATTATTTTGTTACTATATTAAATTCATATGAATTTGTATTATGACTTTGACTTTAAAAAAAATATATCAATTTTATCGTACTAACACATTATATAAGTAGAAATATATATTTAAAAGAAAATACAAACAACTCTTTTATTAATCAATTAGTACATAAAATAGACATTTCAATCAAGATTTGCTCTTTTGAATTTGTATATTTGGAAATGAGATGTATTTATGAATGGTATCTAGATGTACTTTTTAAAGGTTTAGGTATTCACTTGATGCATTTATATCAAGTTAAAATATCCAGATAGTCATAATGAAAAGAGAAAATATATAAAGACCCCCTGATATTATCCGACAACAACAATAACAACCCAGTATATTCCCACACAGTGAGATATGGGGAGGGTGAAATGTATGCAGTCCATACCGCTACCTCCGAAGAAGTAGAGAGGCTATTGTCGATAGACCCCCAGCTCAAAAGAGAGAATAGTATAGCAAGGTCGTAATGCAACTCGAAACAGGATGTATAACACAACAGAAATAAGCGATAAAATAATAACAGTAAATATCAAGGAAATAGAAAGTAAGTAAAATACAAGCAATACGAAATAAGAAATAGGAAAACAGATATTCTCCTAGTAGTAAACAATACACTCACAGACCTAAGAGGACTACCACCCCCACACTCTCCTAACACCTAACCACAATCCACACACTCACACTAGCTTTCAACCCTAATCCGCAATTTTGTTCGAGTTTTTTAAAAAGACACTTAAATTTTACTGGGACCTATTACCCCACGAATCTTACTTAAATCATTGCAAATACACCATTTTGATCCTCTGCGTGTATACACGCGTAATAGATGCGTGAAAAGGCTCAAAATTGACTTTTTCGACCAATTAAAAGCTACCACGTGTAAATATTTTGATATATAATTTATCTTTTTAAAAAAAAAAATTATTTATTTTTTAAAATTATTTCATACCCTTCCCCCGCAACCCCCCTACCCACCATTGTCTTCTTTCTCATTGTCTCCTTCTTCATCATCATAACTCAACAAGAACATCAATTACAACAACAACAACATCAGTTAGAGCAACAACAACAGCATCATCATCATCACTATAACTTTCTTTCTCCTTAATCATCACCATAATTCTAGTCACCTTTTACCATCATCATATTTACTTTCTTCAATTTCAAGTTCTTATTTCAGTTTTTTTTTTTGTGATATTTTGAACAATTTTATAAAATCCAATATATATCCTCTTAAGAAGAACTATAAAGCTCCATTTTAATAGAGTTTTAATAGTACAAAGTTGGGGAACAATACAAAATTAACATAAACACGAAATTGAAAACCACAAAATTAACATTGAAATCCAAGGAGAAAGAAGAATATATGCAGAAATAAAAAACTGATGGGGTGGGGGTGGAGGGAAGCTGCTGGACGGGGGATAGGGGAGGGAGATGCTGGAAGGGGTGGGGGTGGAGTGGGGTGATAAATAAAATAAAAGAGAAAACTTTATTCAAAAATATAAATAAAATATAAAATTAAATTATTTAACACATGGCAGCATCTAATTAGTGCGTGCATCCATTCTCTTTCTTGTGACTTAGATTCAGCAAAAAATGATGTATTTGTAACGACTTAATTAAGATTCGTGGGATAATAGGTCGAAAGTAAAGTTTAAGTATCGTTTTGAAAAATTCGAACAAGATAAGGGGAGTCTTTATGTTTCTTCTCTAATGAAAATTGAAACCTTCAATTGTTAATAAAGATCGAATTAAAATATTTACTTATATTTTAGGTATTATGTCAAACAAAAAGAAGTACAAGTTCCGTTTTGATTTTATATTATATTTTAAGTTCAACTTAAAAGGATGACGTAATACATAAATAACTCCTTAAATTTGTTATTTATATACTTAAATTATATTATGTTCATAAAATATTTTTATTGGATGCTTTCGATTTGTATCCTCAAGCATGGCTAGTTATGTAAATGATTAATTCATGCAAGGGAAGCTTGAAAATTCTATTAAAACAATCAAATCCTGAGTTAGGTCTCATTTGATTGTTCTTAATAGAAGTTCAAACCTTAGATTATTATGTGTATTTGTTTTCTTTAAAATTTAAACATTTAATTGGTAATTTTAATCATTAAGAGCTATAACCAAAACTTAATACCATTAAGAGATATTCTTATATGGATAATATTCATTGTCATTTCATCCACAATTATCTGTCACCACCATCACCATTATCAACAACTATTATCATCGTCAATCACCATCATTACCACAGCTAACCACTTCTGTCAGCCACCACAATACGTCAACACGTACCACCTCTATCATTATGATTATATTCATTGTGACTATCATCACTGCCACCTCTACACCACTATAGTTAATTCCCAATGCTAATTAATTCAACCATTACAACTAGCACCTCCACCATCACATGAACTAAGCCTGTCAAATTGGTCGGATTAACCCGGCTCGAACCAGCCCATTTAATGAAATCGGCCCGATTTGATCCGGCCTGGTAAGCCCAAGGACTTTAGGGTACGGTACTTTTTTTGGGGGACCCGGTTAACCCGGTCCGGACCCAACTCGATTGAGGTCCGCTGATTAACCGGCCCAGCCCGATTTTTTTTGGGACGGCTATATAGCCGCTTTTGGATCCAAACGGCTAGTTTGAGCCCATTAATTAAAAAGAATTTTTTTTTACTTTTAAAATTATTTTTTAATCCCAAATTTTTTTTTATAAATACCCTACACCTTTAAATCGTTTTTCACACAATTTTTAATTCTCTCAAATCTCATTCTCTCTCAATTCTCAATTCTCAAATATTCTATAAATTTAATTTCGTAAAGTGCTCATTTTAATTTTTTTATTTTGCGATTACAAAATACGAATGGAAGTTTCTAAAATCACAACCTTCGGATACTTCCAAAATTTGGTATTGTTGTTCCATCTCTTACGTTTAATTTTTATTTAGTGTATTAATTGTTGAATATTTAATTTTATTATATTTGTGTATTTTGAATTTTTTTAGTTTAATTATATTATGGATAAATTAAGAAACCTCACTACTAGAGTTGTTAAAAAAATTTATTTCGGAAGCGGTAGTGGTAGTAAAAAGCAAATTACTAGCGGTAGAGGTAGTTCAAGTAGTAGATATACCCGTGTGCCTTCGACACCGCTTAGTCAACCTTTTGAGGAAGAAGGTGTACCTTTAGGTGTAGGTGCTCACGATATGAATTATATTGTAGAAGCTCAGGAAAATTACGGTATAGAAGAAGAAAATGAAGTAGATGCAATTAATTTAGACGAAGATGATAAAAATATTGGTGAAACACCCGCAGTAGAAAATGCTAATGTTAGATCTGAATCGGTTAATCTCCCTTTCCGTCCTCCCCGTGGCCCAAGAGCTTGTAAAACAACTAGTATTGCATGACAATTTATTGAACGTATATCAGATACTGAGGTACAACACAATATTTGTCAATAAATATATAAGCATAAAAGCGGAGGCAAGCAAGGGGTACGGGTACGTTAATGAGACATGTAGGTGATGCTCACGAAAGAGAGTTAAATATTGCACGAGATGGTGGGGATGTTGGTGGGCCAACGCAAACTAGAATGAACCTAGCAACCGGTCAGGTAACGAAGAAGTATAATAAATTGAGGGACTGGGAAGAAATAGCTAAAATGGTAGTTATGGGTTGTTTGCCTTTTAATTTTCCTTCTTCTGATGCCTTTATTCATTATATTCAAGCAATTTATAATCCTATGTGTAATGGTGTTCCTAGAAGTACTTGTCGATCTAATATTTTTAGACTTCATTCACAATGTTTTTATTTATCAACATTGTTAAAAAATATTCAATGTAGATTGTCCCTAACTTCTGATCTTGGTCGTGCTGTAAATAAAAACGATTATTTAATCATTACTTGTCACCGGATGGATAGTAATTTTATGATGAAGATCGTAAACATACTGGAGATTTTATTGTTGATTCTATTGTTAAAGTTACCGGATTTTATGGTATCGAAAATAAAATCTTATGTATTACTTTTGATAATGCTTCTAACAACAAGACTGCTATAAAAAAAAAAAATCTAAGTTATCTCCGCCGTTGCCTGAAATTTTTCATATTAAGTGTGCATGTCATATATATAATTTAATTGTAAAAGATAGTCTTGAGTTTTTTGACCTTTATATTGAAAAAATCCATCTTTTTGTTGGTTTTATTCAAGGAAATAATCGAAGAAAAAGAATTAGAGAATTTAAAGTTAAATGTCAAGAAAATGGACTTGCATCGATATTGATACCCGAGGAAATTGATATTAGATGGAATTGTACGTATGATTTTTTAAAAACTTGTTATAAATATAGAGTACCTATTACACTAGCTTTTAACCAATATTGCAGTTCATTTGTTAATTCTGATGATTGCATGCTACATGATTCTGATTGGGTTGGAATTAATGATCTTGTTAAGTTTTTAGAAAAATTTTATGTAGCTACGGTTGAATTTTCCGGTGCTTATTATCCTACAGTTTGTAACATTTTGGCATATGTAGCCGATATTTCTGGTTTGCTCAAAGAATATTAAAATAAAGAAGGTTATAAAGAAGTTGTTGGTGCCATGTTTACTAAATTTAAAAAATATTTTTTTTCCATTTCCCCTATTTACTTGGTTGGTGCTATGCTAAATCCGTGCATGAAATATAATGCTATGTGCCACTTTAGTACTATTATTTATGCTTACTTGGAAATAAATACTAACAATGATTCTGAACAAGTATAACCTGATTTGTGGACTGCTATAAGTGATGCGAATGAATACACAGAAAAATTATATAATCACTATGCTGATTTATTTGATTTAGCCGTACCTACAAATATCACTCCAACCGTCGCTCCTCATCCTCCTGGGGAGCCATCATCTTCTAAAAGGCCGGCACATAGTGATTTTCCTGATTCCTTTTATGATTTACCTTGTTGGAACAGTGTTGATGACAGAGCTTACACATCAACTTATCGGGAAGAGCTAAAATATTATCTTTGGTCGCCGCTAGAGGATCGCAGACGACGGATCAACACGTTGGATTGGTGCAGGAGTAATGAAACACAATATCCCATACTTTCAAGATTAGCTAGAGATATCTTGAATGTTCCAATGTCAACTGTTGCATCATAGAGCGCCTTTAGTCAGGGACAACAGCAGCTTGGAGACAACCGACACTCATTGGGAAGCAATGCTATGAATGTTCTAGTTTGCCTCAGAGTTGGATTAGAGAGGAAATAAGAAACTAAGGAATGGAACCGGAGCCGAACGACGAGCTGAAACTTGAAGAAATTATGTCTTCACGGGAGAACTCAACAGAATCAAGTCCAATGCATGGTTTTGCCCCCGTTGACTCTGACTATCCTATGCAAGTTCCCATTAATATTAACATGAATGAGTTGGAAAAAATGATGCATGGAAAAAATGATGCATAATTTGTAGATTTTTCATTCATGTAAATTATAAATTTTGGATCATTTCACAATCAATAAAATTCAACATTCATTCACTCTTTGGTCCTTAATTTGTAATTATTTTCATTTAATGATTTAAATTGAATTTCTACTTTAAATTAAAAACTTACTTCTAATATATTATTAATTTACTACCAAGTATTATTAATTTATTATATTAAGTAGCATATACAAAACATATGCTACTTAATATAATAAATTAATAATA
>NC_061120.1:9349801-9356613 GCF_002878395.1 Capsicum annuum | reverse complement strand
ATATATTATTAATTTACTACCAAGTATTATTAATTTATTATATTAAGTAGCATATGTTTTGTATATTTATGAATATATTTTCTATAGATGTGTATATTTAATGTATACATGTGTATATGTTTTATAAATTGTATATATATTGTAGTAGATATATATATATATATATATTGTAGTATATGTTTTATTTAAAGTAGTACAGATATATTGAATGGTGTGTACATGTGTGTATATATCTTCTATAGACATGTATATTTAACATATACATGCGCATATATTTTATAAATTAGTATATAACTATAACTATATATATATATATATATGTATATATTGTAATGCATATATATTGTAGTATATTTTATTTAAAGTAGTACATATACATTGAATGGTGCGTATATGTGTGTATATATCTTCTATAGACGTGTATATTTAACGTATACATGTGTATATATTTTATAAATTAATATATAACTATATATATATAACTATATATATATATATATCTTGTAACGCATATATATTTTAGTATATTTTATTGAAACTTTAATGTAGCAATATACATTGAATGGTGCGTCTATATGTGTAATTGTTCATATATTTATTAAATTCTAATGTAGTATATACTATATATATAGTGTATATATATTATTTAACGTATTTTAAATATTTATAGGTGGGTATATATAGTGTATATTGAAAAAAAATTATTTTTATTTTTGACCGAGTTTGACCGAATTTTTAACCGGGTTTAACCGAATTTAGGTGGGGTTAACCGGATTGGATTAAGTGGGCCGGATTAGGCTTGTTTTTAAAAAGTTTACTGTTCAGCCCGGCCCGACCCACTTAACCCCAAGGACCTGGCTTGGCCCACTTAACACCCTTAACATGAACTATACCATACATTCTTTCACAACCACTATCACTATCGATGACACCGTTGGCGTCACTTCCATCGTTACCAATCAATGCATCAGAATGATCAATCTCTACTACCAAGTATATCCACTATCACAACTAATACCGTCTCCAACTACCACATATTTTTCAGTTACCACCAACACTGTCATCTACTCACATTAATCGATTTTGCTGTCACAACCACACCATTATTATCAATTGTCACCATTATGACAATCAATACAAATATCATTCACCTTTATCAACACAATCATTACCACAATTACTGTTATTACAAACCATCTCCACCATCACAACAAATATAATAGTTTTATTTTTATGATCAAATAATAATTTATTTTATTATTATTTTTTTGATATATGACTAACTTTTCATTTGAATTGTAATCTTATTATATTTAAAAATAAATGTATCATGCACATTCAAATGTTGAAAAACAGTCCTAATCATTCAAATGTGCATTTAGATTTAGATGTTTTAATCTTAATAAAAACAAGTACAATCCTATAAATATTTAATAGAAATATTTTATCGTGTATTTACATACACAACTAAAGCAATCTATGGGTTTAGTTTTGAAATGAAATATAACTAACAAGTTTAAAAGTAAAAGTTGTCATATTTGGCCTACTAGATATTTATTTTATTATGAACAAATTTAAGACATTGGGTTCTATGGTCTAGCGGTTAGGACATTGGACTCTGAATCCAATAGCCCGAGTTCAATTCTCGGTAGAACCTCTACGCTTTAGTATTTCTTTTTAATTTTTCTTTTTGCATAAAAAACACTATTGCAATTTGCAAATAAATGTACATGAAATACTTATTTTTGTTCTTTTATTTATTTATCCAGTATTGATTTGACACTTTTTTTAAAAATCAATAAATAAAATAAATAATTTTATCACTCTTTGAATATTTATATAGTAAATTAATATTTTGAAAAATGACTATAGTTAATAGTAAGGTAAGTTAGGAACTTAGTGATAAATTATCTCTTGATTTTCTAAACTGAATAAGTAAAAAATGAACATCTATTTTTTGAAAGGGGTAGATATTTCACTTTTAGTACTTGATCACTGTACTAAAAATAAAAGTCTATTTTTACTTCTCCAGTTTAAATGTTGATGCATGCATGCACTAGGAAAAGGCAAAATAGTGACACCAACACAAGCAAATCCAACATAAAAAATTCTCTCCATAAGAAAAAAAAGAAAGAAAGTCCTTGTTATCATCTAGATCGAAATAAAAAAGTGTGTAAGTATAATCCAACTAAGACTAAAGGTATCAAATGGGCCAGTTTAACCCGGACCGTTTAGGTAATTAGACCGGTTTGACCCAGCCCGGTTAGCCCCCGGGCTGTAGGGTTCCAGATCCCACACTGGGTCAATTTTATTTTTGAACCCGGTTAACCTGGCTCGGATCAAAATTGGTCCAGGCCCGTCGGTTAACCGGCCCGACTCAATCCGAATATTTTTTTTTTTAAAAAAAAAATAATCATATTTTTGACCATTGGACCAAAGTAGCCGTTGGGCCCAACGGCTATATGGCCGTTTGGACCCAAAAACGGCTATTTTGGCCTTTTTAATTAAAAAAATAAATAAATTTCATTTAAAATATTTTTTAAAACCCAAAAAAATCCTATAAATACCCTACACTTTCAAATCATTTTTCACAAAATTTTCATTCTTTCAAATCTCATTCTCTCTCAAATCTCAATTCCCAACTATTCAATATATTTTCTAAAGTGCTCAATTTAATCTTTTAATTTTGCGATTATAAAGTACGAGTGAAAGTTTCTAAAGTCGCAACTTTTGGATACTTTTAAAATTTGGTATTATCGTTCCATATCTTACTTTTAATTTTTAATTCGTGTATTAATTGTTGAATATTTAATTTTATTATTTTTATGTATTTTGAATTTTTTTTAGTTTGATTTATAATTTTATATTATGGATAAATTAAGAAATCTTGCTAGTAAAAGTGTCAAAAAAATTTATCTCAAAAGTGCTAGTGGTAGTAAAAAGTGAATTATTAGCGGTAGAGGTAGTTCAAGTAGTAGATATACCCTTGTGCCTACGGTAACGCTTAGTCAACCTTTTGAGGAAGAAGTAGGTGTAGGTGTAGGTGCTCACGATATGAATTATGCAGAAGCTCAGAAAAATTACGGTATAGAAAAAGAAAATGAAGTAGATGCAGTTAATTTAGAAGAAGATGATGAAAATATTGGTGAGACACCCGCATTAGGAAATGCTAATGTTATATCTGAATCGGTTAATTGCCCTCCCCTTCCTTCCCGTGCCCCAAGAGCTCGTAGAACAACTAGTATTGCATGATAATTTTTTACATGTATAGAAGGAGAGACTAAGGTGTAACGCAATATTTGTCAACAAGTATATGAGCATAAAAGAGGAGGCAATCAAGGGGGTACGGGTACGTTAATGAGACATATAAATGATAATCACGAAAGAGAGTTATTTATTGCACGAGATGGTGAGGTTGTTGGTGGGTCAACACAAACTAAAATGGACCCAACAACCGGTCAGGTAATTGAGAATTAAAATAAATATAAGGACCAGGAAGAAATAACAAAAATGGTAGCTGTGAGTTGTTTGTCTTTCAGTTTTCCTTCTTCGGATGCTTTTATTCATTATATTCAAGCAATTTATAATCCTATGTTTAATGGTATTCCTAGAAGTACTTGTTGGGCCGATATTTTTAGACTTCATTCACAATATGTTTTTTATTTATCTACATTGTTAAAAAATATTCAATGTAGAATGACTCTAACTTCTGATCTTGGTTGTGCTGTTAATAAAAATGATTATTAACCATTACTTGTCAATGAATAGATAGTAACTTTGTTATACAAAAACGTATTCTAGCTTTTTTGTATGATGAAGATCGTAGAAATACTGGAGAATTTGTTGCTGATTCGATTAGTAAGGTTGCAGAATTTTATGGTATTGAAAAAAAAGTCTTATGTATTGCTTTTGATAATGCTTATAACAACAAGACTGTTATTACAAAGTTAAAAGCTAGTCTCTCTCCACCGTTACCTGAAATATTTCATGTTTAGGTGTACGTGCCTTGCACGTGTAAGACACTTTAATGAGTTCAAATATTTCACTAAATAGGATATTTATTTAAGTAATAAAGATAAATATAATAATGAAATTTAATAGCTTTTGAGTATGTAAATAATATAGCAAAATAATACGATAATAGAGATATCAAAAAAATACAATTAAACCTAACCTTTACATAAAAAAATTTCTCAAAGTCGACCAGTACACAAAAAATTCTCAAAACCGATCGAGAATTATTTACGAACTATAAACTACCACAAAATAACAAACTAATAGAGATATTTCGATAATACAATTAAACCTAACCTTTACTTTTTAAAAAAATTCAAATTAAAGCCGACGCACATTCATCTAGCATCTGTAAATTAAAATAAAACAATAAGATAATAAAGATATCAAAGATTAAACCTAACCTTTACATAAGAAATTCTTCAAAGCCAACCGACATTCATCGACGATCTGTAAACTATAAAAAAATAGTATAATAGTGATCACATAACTTCAATTTTTATCCAACTAATTCTTGTATAAGCGAAAATTTTGACCCTAAAGAATGATTTTTGAATGAAAATAAAGAAGATATAAAATACGCACATGTTGAATTCAATTATGCTGATAAAAACAGTGAAGAAGTTGAGGGTTAGAAAATCAAACATTCACCAATCTAGACATGCAATTGAATCAAGTTAGATGTGCATCAATCATACTCTCCCAATAGGCAAACCGGTTTGTTCTCTAATTTAACATACATCTCGATATTTATAGAAGTATTTCCTTAATTAATAGAGACCCATTTTAGGAGTATTTTTCTAATTGAACGGTAGAAAGGAAAATATTAATTAATTCTCTTACCATATATTTTAGGAGTCCCATATATTTTAGGAAGCCTAGTAGAAAGGAAAATATTAATTAATTCTATTACCATATATTTTAAAGAAAAATATTAATTAATTCTCCTACCATATATTTTAGGAGTCTCATATATTTTAGAAAGTCTAGTTAATATAATAAAAAATAATTAAATAATAAATTAAAAAATAGTAAAAAGACAGTTTTGTCTAAAGAAGAGTCTTTTAATAAAGGGCAAAAAGTTCAAATCACTTTTCTAAGGGTCTTCACACTTTTAATACATTATATATAGATAATCGAAGAAAAAGAATTAGAGAATTTAAAGTTAAATGTGAACAAAATGGGCTTAGACCAATATTGATGTCTGAAGAATGTGATACTAGATGAAATGTTACGTATGATTATTTAAAAACTTGTCATGTTTATAGAGTTCCTATTACACTAACTTTTAACCAATATTGTGGTTCATTTGTTGATTCGGTTGAATGTATGCTACATGATTCTAATTGGGCTGTAATTGAGGATCTTGTTAAGTTTTTGAAAAAAATTATATAGCTACGGTTGAATTTTTCGATGCTTATTATCCTACAGTTTGTAATATTTTAGCACATATAGCCGATATTTCTGTTTTGCTCAAAGAATATAAGAATAAAGAAGGCTACAAAGAAGCTGTTGGTGTTATATTTGCTAAATTTAAAAAATATTTTTTTTTATTTTCTCTATTTACTTGGTTGATGCTATACTAAATCTATGTATGAAATATAATACTATGTGCACTTTAGTACTCTTATTTATTTTAACTTAGAGATAAATACTAACAATGATTCTAATGATGAAGAATAAGAACAACCAAATTTGTATACGGCTATGAGTGATGCGAACATTTACATAGATAGATTATATAACCATTATGTTGATTTACTTGATTTAGCTGTATCGACAAATATCATTCCAACTGTCGCTCCTCATCCTCCCGAGGAGCCATCATCTTCTAAAAGGCCGGCACATAGTGATTTTCCTGATTACTTTTATGATTTAAATGTTTGGAACAGTTTTGACGAGGAAACTTACATAACAACTTTTTGGGAAGAGTTTAAGTATTATCTTCGAACGCCGATAGAGGATCGTAGACGACGGATCAACGCGTTGGATTGGTGGAAGAATAATGAAACACAATATCCTGTGCTTACAATATTAGCTAGAGATATATTGAACGTTCCAATGTCAACGGTTGCATCGGAGAACACTTTTAGTAAGGGACGACAACAAATTCGAGATAACTGACACTCATTGAGAAACAATGCTATGAATGTTCTAGTTTGCCTTAGAGATTGGATTAGAGCGGAACGAAAAAATCAAGGAATGGAGGTGAAATCGAAAGACGAACAAAATCTTGAAGAAATTATGATTTCAAGGGAGAACTCGACACAATCAAGTCTAATGCATGATTTTGCCCCCATTGATTTTGACTATCCTATGCAAGTTCCCGTTAATGTTAACATGGATGAGTTGAAAAAAATGATGAAAACTTTGTACATTTTTCATTCATGTACATTATAAATTTTGAATCAATAAATTATAACATTCATTCACTCCTTATTTTGTAATTTTTTCCATTTAATGATTTAAATTGAATTTCTAGTTTAAATTAAATACTTAGTTTTAATATATTACTAATTTACTATCAAGCTTTACACATAATGAAAAAATAAATTTCTTTTAAGTTCAAAACCTTAGTATTATTAATTTATTATATTAAGTAGCATATTTTTTTTAAAGTAGTACATATATTGAATGGTACGTATATATGTGTATATATTTTCTATAGACTCTAAAGTAGTATATATTTAATGTATATATGTTTTATAAATTAGTATATATATATAGTGTTTATATGTTGTATGTATATTTTTTAAAGTAGTACATATATTGAATGGTACATATATATGTGTATATAG
>NC_061120.1:9298652-9349701 GCF_002878395.1 Capsicum annuum | reverse complement strand
AGTATTATTAATTTATTATATTAAGTAGCATATTTTTTTTAAAGTAGTACATATATTGAATGGTACGTATATATGTGTATATATTTTCTATAGACTCTAAAGTAGTATATATTTAATGTATATATGTTTTATAAATTAGTATATATATATAGTGTTTATATGTTGTATGTATATTTTTTAAAGTAGTACATATATTGAATGGTACATATATATGTGTATATATTTTCTATAGACTCTAAAGTAGTATATATTCAACGTATACATGTGTATATGTTTTTTAAATTCTAATGTAGTATATACTATATATATGGTGCATATGTATATATATTATTTAACGTATTTAAAATGTATATAGCTGGGTATATATAGTGTATATTGGAGAAATTTTTTTAATTTCTTTTTGGCTTTGACCGATTTTGACCGGGTTTAGGCGGGTTGAACCGGGTTAGGGCTAATGGGCCGGTCCGGGGTTGTTTCTTGAAAATTTACTGTTGGGTCTGAAATTGGACCGACCCGTTAAACCAGGCTTGCAACCGAACTGGCCCACAACCCGATTAAAAGTGACGGGTCGATTCTGGGTTGACCCGGCCCGGCCTAACTAAGACGTTCATGTTAGTCAAAGTGATATCACACGACATCGCCTCTATTGAAAATTTTATCAAGCACCATAGAATTGATATTATTTTGATGGAGGATATATTTGATAAATTTTAATACTGTAGAAATAATTATATATAATGATATCCTCGAAATAATTATACAAAATCATTCGAGTAGCGCCTCAAATTCGTGCAAGAGGTCATAACGTTCATATATTCTCTACAAAAAGCAACAATTGGACATCGATCGGTGATTACTTTAGTGTTTGTATCGAATGGAATTGCTTATATAACAGATTCGTGGATGTGTGTGCTTAAAAAATAAAAAAATTGTAAAAATATTAAAATCATATGATTATACTCGAATGGAAATTGGAGTAG
The DNA here is from genome assembly GCF_002878395.1 of Capsicum annuum. NCBI lineage: Eukaryota > Viridiplantae > Streptophyta > Magnoliopsida > Solanales > Solanaceae > Capsicum > Capsicum annuum. Next base: position 9,348,721 of record NC_061120.1, on the reverse strand, counting down.
ATTTATTTTTTTTGTTTGTGAGAGATGAATTTAAAGTTTATGATTTGAAGATAAGAAAGTTGAGAGAAATTAAAGGCGTTGAGCTTGATGAATCAGTTCGCCTCAATTGGGCTGCAACATATGTGGAGAATTTAATCTCTCCTAATGCTATATAGATTATAGAGGTTTTTTTTTTAAAAATTATTTTTTTGGTCTCTACAAATAAAGGTTTATTTTGTGTTTCTTTTAGTCATTCAGAGTTTGTTCTTCTCAAACAACCTATTTACTTTTGAGGTATATTCTCTCGAGATTTTATTTTATTTTGTGGAATTAAACTGATATATGTTGTTGTTATTATTATTCCATTCAAATTTTATTTTGTGGGATTATACTGAATGTGTTATGTTGTTTTTTAAGTTAAGTAAAATTTGTATTTTTCAATGATAACTTCAAACACAGGCTAACATATGAATAATCAAATGAAGTTGTAACTTTGTATTTACAACTTTGAACTTTTAACAATAAGTTCGACCCAACTTATGAAAGAGATGAGGATTGAAAGATTCAAGTCCACCAAATTCAGGGTGTGTTCTTAAAGAAAATATTCCTTTCAAGTACCCAAGGTTGTGGTATATATTCTCTCAGAATAAAATGAATCACTTCAACAGAATGGTACCTCAAATTTTGTCAAGCTATGAACGCACTCAACGGTAGTAAATCACACTAGAGTTTTTCAAGGAAAAGAAGTATTTTAGTTCAAAATTTCATATATGTACCTGAGGAAAAACTTAGGTATTTATGACCATCAAGGTATTGCTTCATGAAGAGAGGCAACGGTTCAGAAAGATGCACCTCTTCGTAAAGTTGCAACTCTTTAAAAAAAATCGCAACCTATTAAAAAGGTCATAACCATTCAAACTGAAAAAAAGTCTATTCAAGTTACATTCTTTCTCTTAATATCTTTGCGAAAAAACACTTATTTATTTTTCATTCACACTTTTTAGAAACTCAACATGTTATGATTGTTACATTCGAAGTGTATTCTTCTTCATAATTGTCTTTTTAGTAGGATGGGAAGTACTTTGAATTTAAAAAGAATCCTAAATTCTTGGGAGTATCTTATTTGGATATATTTTTTTGATTGTGTAATTAGGTGTTTAAAGAGTTTTTACAAAATGTTAACCATGAATATAGCTTAAATAATGGTCACAAAATGAGATATTTGTCAGCACTTGAATCAGAAACTTTTTATTAAAAATCAAGAAATTCTAACCATCTTATCAGGATCTTAACGACAGAAAAATTATCAAAAGTTGAGAGCGAGTTTATATATTATATAGCACTAAGGTTAAATTATTTAATTTGATATAAATATCGAATTTAAATAAGTATTTTATCAGCAAAACAACTCCTAGTCCCTAGCGCTCTAGCATATCTTTTTTTTTTTTTCCACAAATAAAATGTTGAGAGAATACATATGCAGGCTCCTGAACTATTTTACTTTTCTCGTATAGGCACCTCAATTAAGTCAGGTACCTATTGAATCCTTTGCTCCTTCACAAATGCTTTCAATTGAGCCCAATTTACTGACGTGACAAAAAATGTAAAATGCGTGTAATACACACGCTGATGATGTGGCAAAGTGACGAATTATATGACTACACATGACATTTTAATTTAAAATAATTATAAAAATAAATTTCTAGTATAATTAAATCTAAATTTTTGTTAAACAAAATCATTAATACCCCTCCCCCAAAACAAACTCAACCTACCCGATCCTCCCTCTCCCTCCCTCCCCCTTCTTCCCTTCCAAACTTACTTTCTTCGTTTTTGAGCAGACAAGAAAAAAAATGGTTCTCCATTTTTTAACATAGAGAAACATTTCTTTTTGAACAATTCAAATCTCTCAGAAGGGTTGAATTATCAATCTGATTCAAATAAATCGGTACATTCTTCTCTGAATTCAGGTAAAAATTCATTGAAAGGTGTTTTTTTGACAGAAATTTAAAGTTGGGTGTGTTAATGCTGGTATAAGTAAATGTAGCTCAATATTGAAGAGGAAAAAGTGTAATGAAGATTCGAATAATGCAAGTAAAATCCAAAAGTCGACTACTTTTTCGTTAAGTGATAATGGTAATAAAGTTGAGGAAGAATCGGTTTCGATTTCGAAATCGAAACCTCAGGCAGCAGCACCCGCGCCAAAAAGTAGCAAGAAAGTGGAGAAAAAGAAAGCGAGGTGAAAACTAAGAAGGTTGCTAGTATTAGCTTCCTTGGTGTGTTGTTTTTCATGGTGCTCTTTGGTGGGTTGGTTCCTTTATTGAATGTGAGATATGGAGGTGTGAGGTTTTTTTCCTATTCTTTTTCTTGGCCTCAATAGGATTCCGAATTACAAGTCAAAAATTCTTGCTACCAATGAGTACGTTGTTTCTTGTTAACCTGGTTTGCAATTTCAGTTAACATTGAATGTTGATAGATGGTAATAAACTATTGTTGCTTCTCTAAGACCATGGATTTGGATTACATTTGTCTTGATTAATGTTGAAGTCAGTCAGGTTGTGTTTCACAAAAATAAAAAAAAAAAAATATGGAGGTGTGAGGAAGCCATTTACAAGCGGAGATTTTTGGGAATGAATTTTCGGATAAACATCACGAAAGAATCTTTCACATGTTTTCTTTGAGAATTTAGGAGTTATGAAGATATGGTATTTTTTGTATGTAGAAAAAATAGAAAAAGTTAGTTACAGAGAAGAGGATGATGCTATTTTTTGGATGTAAAAATAATGGAAAATGGTAGAGTTATGGAGAAGATGATGCTTTTTTTTTTCTTTTTAATTCTTTAGGCCAAAACTATCGATAGGACCTTAAACTTTTTCCAAAAATTCACTTAGACCCCTAAACTAAGGACTGTACTTATTAGATCCCTAAATCCCCGAATTTTGTTCCAATTGGGCATTTTTTGCCCAATCAGCTAAAATCTCAATTTTTTTTTTTAAAAAAGTAATTCTCATGATAATTTCTGATATCAATTTCTTCATTTTTTGCAAGAAAATGATTCCCCATTACATTGGATTTGAGTTATTTAAGTTCATAAACATGTAATTTCGAACAATCTTGAAATTATGAAGTTAATTTTTCGGCGAGTCTCGCCAGAAAATGCATTCGAAAATGGCTAAAGAAGATGATGACTGAGGTCGTGGTTTGCAAAGGAAGACGCTGATGATGAAGGGTTGTGAAGAAGATGATGAACGAGGGGCGGAGGTTGCGGAGAAGACGATGAAGGGGGCGGGGGGCGGTGAAGAAGATGATGAAAGGGGGGCGGGGGGCGGTGAAGAAGATGATGAAAGGGGGGCAGGGGGCTTTTTTTAAATTTTTTTATTAAGAAATTATAATAATTAAAAATAATATTAATAAAATAATTTACATATAAGTTTTTTTAATTAAAAAAAAAGTAAAATATTATTTAATCTAATGTTCACGCGCCTAAGGAGAGTGTAACACACTCTCCGTGCCAAATCAGCATTTTATGCCTGATAGGTATCAATTTTAGCACTTGAGGGGCCTGATAGGTACAAGCCTTAGTTGGGGGGTCTAAGTGAATTTTCAGGACAAGTTTGAGGTCCTATCGATAGGTTTGACCAATTCTTTAATATGTCTTTTTTTAATTGGTTGGATTTTTTTATGTTTAATTTTTTTTTATGAATTATCATCTCTCACTCTCCTACTGGAGAGTGTATTACACATGTCACGCCACATCAACGCCACATCAGCAATTGTGTTCAATTGAAATGTTTTATGAAGGAGTAAAGAGTTTAATAGATACCTGTCCTAATTGAGGTACCTATATGAAAAAAATCGAATAATTGAGGAGCCTGTATATGTATTTAGCCAAAACTGTTTTGACACATTTTATGGGTTGGGAATTATATTGATGGGACATAAATCAACAAAATAAAATTGAGATAATCAACTAATTGAGAATTAACAAATGTGTAAGTATTTACCAGCAACATAACTCTCAAACAATTCTAGCATATCTTTACCAATCTGAGCTGTGATGCAGTAATATTGCTCTACTCTTAATCAAAAATTTCGAATTTGAGTTATGAATACTGAGAAAATTATGTTGGGAGCGATTCGAATTAATCAAATTTTTAATATGACTGGTCTTCAAATTAATCTAACTTCAATACAAATACCAAACCATGTAGAAAACCAAAAAGACGTACTCCTTTCATTTAAAAAAAAAATCATATTTTTCTTTTTAGTTCATTTAAAAAAGTATGACCATTTCTTTTTTATTTTTTTACAATACTTTATATTTACCACATGACATCTTTCATATCACAAGATTAAATAATATTTTAATATATTTGACACAATTTTAATTTAAAATTATAAAATTAACTTTTTATTTTTTAAAATTTTGTGTCAAGTCAAGATAGATCTTTTAAAAATATGTTATGTTTAATATCATAAGATCAAATAATATTTTAATATATTTGACACAATTATAATTTAAAATTATAAAAATAATTTTTTATTTTATTTTTTTAAATTTTGTGTTAAATCAACACCTTTTTTTTTTTTTTTAAATGGAGGAAGTATCTTTTATATTTTCCACATAAATAAAATGTTTCACACATTTTCTAGTTTTTTCTAGGACTAACTCCTCCCCGCCCCCCTCCCCACCCCCACTCCCCAAACCGACCAAACTACCTAAGTACATCATTGGATTTATTTCATTTTCCTTTTCAAACTTGCCTTCTTACAATCAACCAATCATCATGTCAGCACTCAACAATTTTGCTTCTCATGTCCTCTCAAAAAAATCCCTTCAACAATCCAAAAAAACTCCAACTTCCTTCATCAACTTTTCTCAATTCTTCACTATACAAAATTCACCAAAAACCCCATCAAGAATTAGCCTTGTTTGTCCAATAAATGCTGTCACAGAAGATAGAGAAGCAAAGACAAGTCAAGAAAATGAAAAGAAAGAACCAAATAAAAATTATACTGAAGTTGAAAGAAAAATCAAGAATAGTTTATTGTCCATTTTATTGGATAAAGATAGGTTTTTTAATGCTGCAATTGTACTTGGTGCTGGTACACTTGCTATTACAAAGTTGCTTACTATAGATCATGAGTTTTGGCATGTAAGTTCTTTTATTTATCTTTGAGTAAAGCATCTAGTACCTCAAGGGTCACCAAATTTGCTACGACACATGCAACTTCACGGGTCTTATTACTCCTGAACTAAATTTTAGCTTATTTTTGTCATCTTTTTTGGCTGATGTGATATCTTTAATTTATCAATTTTTTTAGCTGATGTGAGTCTCATTTTATGTAATAAAGGCGTCACATAAGCAAAAAAGTGTGACTAAAATATGCTAAAATTGAGTTTTGAGTTTAGGGTAATAGAACTGTCGTGAAGTTGGGGTGTGTACAACTAACTTTGGCCATAGTTTGGGGTACTGGATGATTATCTCTTTTATCTTTTTTTTTTGCTTTTGAATATTCCTTTCGTTTTAATTTATGTGGCATCATTTGACTTACACAAAGTTTAAGAAAGAAATGAACGACTTCTGAAATTTGTGGTCTAAAATGCTGTTAGACTAGTTATGTTGATGTAATTCATTATATTAAGGACAAATATAGAATTCTAAAAGTGTCATTAAAAATGTACATAGTAGTTTAAGCTTTTACATGAAATATTCACAAAATTCAACATGCTAACAAGGCCAGGTTGAGGTCCAAATCTCACTTACACCCTTTATTGAAGATGATTTTCGTTTGCTTGGACCGTGGAAAAGAATCAGATATGCATGTGAGGCAGTGGCGGAGCCAGGATTTTCAATGAGGGGTTCATAAGTGAACATACGAACTAACCGAAGGAGTTTCAATATCTACTATCTATACATAAAAAATAATTTTAACCATGTATATATAGCATAATTTTCCATACGAACTAACTGAAGGAGTTTCAATATCTACTATCTATACATAAAAAATAATTTTAACCATGTATATATAGCATAATTTTCCGCCCGAACCCCCTAGCCGAAGGGCAGCTCCCGTCCCTGATGTGAGGGTGTGTGATGGAAGTATACTTAAGTGAATGAAAGTGTTTTCTCTCTAACGACTTAATCTTTTAGATGAAATAATCACATAATTCAACATAGTGCAGACTGCTCCCCCCAACCCCCTTTGTATGGCTTTAATTTTCTTGGTTGTGTACTCAGGGATGGACACTTTACGAGATACTAAGGTATGCCCCGGAGCACAATTGGATTGCATATGAAGAAGCTCTGAAAGCAAATCCTGTATTAGCTAAAATGGCCATTAGTGGTATTGTCTACTCTGTAGGAGACTGGATCGCTCAAGTAAGTATTGTCGGTAGATATCTTTAGTTGATCTGATAGTGTAAAACGTTTGTATACCTTCAGTTTATGGAAGTTATGTTCTTCCAAAATATTGGGAGCTGCTGTTTTATTTTGCTATGTTGATTTACAGTGCTATGAAGGGAAGCCTCTTCTTGAATTTGACCGGACGCGCATGTTTAGATCTGGTCTCGTTGGATTTTCGCTTCATGGTTCCCTTTCCCACTACTATTACCAATTTTGTGAGGTGATGCTTCTGGCTCATATCTTGATTGATCAACTGTATCTTTTGACATATTTGATGAAAGCTAAAAGGTTTGACTCTAACTTGCAGGCTCTTTTCCCATCCAACGATTGGTGGGTGGTTCCTGCTAAAGTTGCTTTTGACCAAACCATCTGGTCAGCAATTTGGAATAGCATCTATTTTGTGGTCTTGGGTTTATTGCGCTTTGAATCTGCAGCCACTATTTTCGGCGAACTCAAAACCACGTTTTGGCCGATGTTAACAGTAAGGAACTCCTTAACGATCTATCTTAAACTGTTACGATATTTAATGATCCGAAGTTTGAATTATAGCTATAATAGGAATAACTGAGTATTAGCTCAAGATATTGAGTTGGTTTTTGCTGATTCAACGGAAGTTAGTCCGAGTTTACTGTTTGATCTGTTAAAAATTGGTTCGATTGCTGAACATATCTTCAAGGCCGTTATATTGTTGCCTCTTTATGATTTATCCTTTTTAGTATTGCCATGAGGCACCAGAAATTTCAAGAACGCTGATACTTATCAAGTCTACTTGGATATCTAAGATGGTCGCCTGTTTCTAAAAATATGTCCAGGGTGGTAGTATTTCACATTGCCCTATCTTTTTATAAGATTCTAGTATTCAACAGAAGTTGACGATAGTTGTTCTGTTGGAACTCGAGAAGTAGAACTACTTGGAATTGTTAGTATATACATATATATTGTTTTTATATAGGCATCATGTATAAACAAACACTCAAACTTGGCGTCAACCGGCAAGTTAAAACTCCAAATTTGAATATGCACATCTAGACACCCCAACTCGTCCCCTATGTGTCAGTTGAACAATCTTAACTTACAAAATGATCATCTAGACACCTCCAAAATTTATGTGTCACATCAGTGTCGGGTGTTCACGAGACACAGTGCGGACGTGTAGGGGTGTTTAATTGCCAGTTGAAATCACGTTGAGGTGTCTAGATGCGCACTCTCAAAATTGGAGACAACTTGAGTGCTTAGTTGTCGGCTGAGGCCAAGTTTGAGTGTTTGTTTAGCCTACAAACAAGCCAATGGCGTTGTTGCTGAGCAACACGTGGTACTCCATGATGAGCACAGAAAGTACTCCATGTATTTTCTATTACCTATATTAGTGTGGAAAGCTTTTTAAATTTGAAGTATCCCATACTTGTATCATTTCAGCGGAACGACAAAAACATTTTTGAGGCTGTTCTTCTCTTAGACCTTGCGCCATTTCAAATATATACCATACAGATTATGTGACAACTCTTGACATTTTGGTGTCCCTCGACGCCTATGCCTGTCTTCCTTGAACTGTTTATGAACTCTGCTTGAACTGTTATTGATTTGTGGACAGTGCATTATGAAAAACTAAGATCTATGCACAAGTTGGACTGGACAACACTGTCAATGGGAAAAGAAAAAGAAAAAAGCGAGCGAGAGAGAGGGAATTGTATTTGTTTACTCCGAGAGGTTGTAGAGTGGGTACACGTAGAAACTTTATCGAGTTCAACATTTTCACTAACTAATCAAAAATTTCCTTTAATACAACTCTTTGTTGTTCTGGTGCTTTATAGATTGATGATGGCTTATAAGAATACTAAATCAGTTCTTAATTCTTTCAGGCAGGGTGGAAACTTTGGCCGTTCGCTCACCTAATAACTTATGGAGTTATTCCTCTTGAGCAAAGACTCCTTTGGGTGGACTGTGTCGAACTGGTTTGGGTTACTATTCTCTCAACGTGAGTTTCTGATTAAGTTTTACAATTGCTTTCATATAACCTGCGACAGAAGTACCATGTGGAACTTGTTCGTATTCTCATCCTTAACAATTTTAACGACTAACATACATCATGGACATTATGTTGTCATGCCATCGATGTTGTCTTATGAACTAAAAGACAATCATCTGAAAAAACTACTGATTATTTTATTATGTTGTCATCGCATTTTATGTTACCTGTCCAAACGCCTTAATCGCTATGTTCAGTATCTTTACATGTCATATTATATACGCTAGAACATCGTGGAGAAGGCATAATAGTATCTTACCTTCCTGACACTTGAGAATTCATATTTGCAGTTACTCAAATGAGAAATCAGAGGCGCGGATATCTGAAGAATCGGAAGCTAAATCTGATTGATCGTCAAGTAAATTGCACAAGGTACTAACCCAAACTAAACTGCGCTCTTCAATCGTGAAGCTTATTCTTATGTTTGCGTTTGCAGGATTAATCGAGCAAGCAACTTTACGGATTCACTGAGTTTTATTATCAAGTTAAAGTAAAAAAATTAGCCAGCCTTTGAGAAAGCTACTTACTTTTGGAAAAGTGTCTAGTATAAGCCAGTAGGTTTTTATTATTATTACTATTACTTGCTCTACTTGGCTTTATTTACCTCTTGGTGAATGGGGGAAGATATAAAATGGGAGAAGTTAAAAAGAGGAGTTTAATATGTGAAGATAGTTTCTATGTATATATATGTATATGCACTTCTGTAAATATGCAGAGGAACATCATGTAGTATAATTCAGTCAAAATATATCCATCCTGTATACAAATTTATCTTTGCTTCTTGTTAATAGTTCCCTTTTTCACTTGTACTGTAGCCCGGGTTTTTCGAAAACAGCGTCTCTACTTAACATTATTAGGGGCCGAGGTCTGCTTACACGATATTCTCTTCAAATTTCACTTGTGGAATTGTACTTGATTTGTTGTTGTTGAAGTCCGCCAATTGGATTAATCTGAATTCACGCCGCATAAGGTCATTTAAAAGGAAGTGTTTTCAATCAGAAATTTCATTGCTATGTGACTCGAACTTGAGATCTCTCGTTAAGAATGAAAGAATCATATTCAGGTCTAAACTTGTCATTGAAACAAATATTTGGCTAACTCAACAATGAGGTGTTTTAAGAGATTTGAAAATCTTGAAAAAGTGATCTTTCTCTATTTCAATTTGTTTAAAACGAAAAAATTAAAAGACATTTTGGTACATTTTAAGTTGTACTTTCTTACATCTATAAACCAAACAAATAAATTAAAGCAAGACAATAGTTAGTGATTGTTTTCAACTATGACCTCTTATTAAATGTAATACCATCAAAAGTATGGACCATGATGTTATTGAGGTTGTTCTTTTTTGCACAATGAACTCTTGTTTACTAACTAATCAACTAGGCTACATTTTGGAATGATTTTTGAGTCTTCACAATCTATTATTGTTTGTCGATGTCACGCCAAAGCTTAAAGTCCTTTGTTGACAACAACAACAACAACCATATACGCAACATAATTCCACGCCCGGGGGTTTAGGAAGGATCGTGTGTACAATATCTTACTCCTACAAGGTGGAGTGGCTATCTCCGATAGGTAGAGAGGTTGTTTCCTATATAGTCTGGACAAAGTACTCTATTGGAAACACCTTGTAATCATAAACATTTCACATTATTGTACACTTGCAGATTAACAACAACAACATATGTTGTGTAACACAAGTAGGGTCAGGGGAAGGTAAAGTGTACGCGGACCTTCACTTCCTACTTCTTAGTATTTTTACCTTTTCCCCCTTCAATGTTTCTCTTGATTTGTTTGCATCTTAGATACAATTTGAAACCTTGTAAAACTTTACCTTAAAAAGTGTCCATTCTGTTTGTGAAACATAGTGTGGGATTCACCTACTGTTTTCAAACTCGACATGTTTTTCGAGTTTTCTATCCGAACTAACATCAAATGTTTATCAAAACATACCTCAACTATCAGTTATTCCCTTTTCCTACCTGAATGGTGGTAATGTTTCAAGTAGGAAAAGGAAACAATTGATACTTCAGGCAGAAAAAGTGAACACCTGGTAGTTCAGGTAATAATAAACTCGCAAAAAAAACATGATATTTCAGTGTGCAATGCAAATTGAATGTAAACGTTCTTCATATATGCAAATTCCAGTAGATCTCTTGGTATACTTGACATTATCCTTTTACTGCTGTGATATGTCTCAAGCGCTCTGCAAAAATTTAGGTGCCTCAATATTGATCTCAACCGGTAATTAAACACTCTTAACTCGTCGACTCTACTATCTCGTGGACACCCGATACTAACATGATACATAAATTTTGGGGGTATATAGATGATCATTATGTTGGAGTATTCAAATAACGCAATAGAAATGAGTTGAGGTGTCTAGTCTAGATACGCATACTCAAAAGTTGGAGTGTTTAGTTATCCGTTGAGGACAAGTTAAAAGCTGTCTATTTATTATGTTTTCTTTTTTAGTTATGACCAAATATGAAGGACTGGTCCTATATCATATATTTGAATAACTATAAGCATTGATGAAAATGAAAAAGACCATACATGTCCATGCTTTATACATTGGCCACAAATGGTTAAACCAAATAAATCTTAAAAGTACAATGAGTTCACTGCTAAGAATCTTAAAGGTTGACTTCATCAAGTTAATATCTTGAATGAGGTCATTGGTGATGGACGACTAACACATACGTATAATTTAAGGGGGTTATAATTCAGGGGCCCCACATCAAGGGCGTTGTAGTGTAAACAGCCTACCCAGACGCAAGCATCAATAATTGATTCCACAGCTTAAACGTGGAGACAACTACATCATTGCTCCAAGGATGCACCTTTATCCTATGTTGCTCGGACTCTTCAAAAATATTGTTGCACTGGTGTCAGATCCTTCAAAAATGCACTACTTTTGAAGTATTAGATACGCACCCAACCACATTTTCGAAGAGTGAACAATATAGCCTGTATAGGCTGAACTCTCATCAAACTGAGAGTACACACAACATAAATTGTCATTATATTTCATTTCTAAGAAGGTAACATCTTAAGAAACGAGAAATTCACTGTTGAAATATGAATGATATGGATGCCAGTTGACATAGTGAATGAATCAAATGTGGAAAATAAAAATAAACATGCTGAGAAAAAGCGCTTAGCGATGTATGAAAGCGCTCTATATCAATGCGGGAGTTGGGAGAGGGTGGACATATACACGGTCTAGAATACCACAACGCCTCAATCCCAAATAAGTTGGCGTTGCCTATATGAGTCCTCATAGTCTAGAATGTTGCAGCAAAGAAGATATTTGCATGGATTGTAGAGGATGGCACCAATGGCACTCTCTCTATCGACGGAAGAATTTGTATATAACAACAATCATAACTGAATAACAAGGCTAATTAAGGTTTTGGCCTCTCGTCGGAGAATCTTGGAAGCTGAACCAGAGAGTTGACTCGAGTAACACCTTCCAATCCTGACCATTTCTGATCTTCTGTTACCGCGGTTTCTTGATCTGCTTCGGCTACTACTTGTTTATAGACATCGTTGTGTTCGGCTGATCTGACAGTAGTGTTTCTCTGCAGAGATGGCTCGGAGTTGTGCCCGTCATCCGATTCAGCAGCATTACCAGAATGGTTTCTCTGAAGTGCAGCAGAAGAGAAAGTCCGCTCCTCCTCATTGTCAGATTCCAAGTCCATTTTTCCATCCAAGAATAAGCAAACAACAGCACAATCATCCATTTTTGAAGTCGGATATTTTACTTTCCATTCGCGTGCAGCAGCATCAACTAGGATTCTGGCAGCTGATGATCGTGTCGACGCTGATGACACTATATCGACCACTTCTTCATTACTCAAGACATCCCAGACCTGCAATCAAGAATAGCCATTCAATTTCGAAACAATAGTTCATTACACAAGTCATACCGCCTCTGCCAAATTTCTAATTCTAGCCTCTGCAAGTGAATTCTCATCCAACTTGAAACAAATGAGTTAGAAAGACTTTACCAAGAATAAGCTGCAGGAAAGCAACATGCGAAAATTAAATCGTTTGGCGGATTTTCCCATGATAATTTTTGTTTCCTCAACTACAACAACTAGGTTGGATATATGTATCCTCATCGATCATGTCGCTCTATTCAAACCCATCTTGGACAAATGTAGACAATAAAAATAAAAAATAGGAAGTGTAAAAAGAGAATCCCGGTACACTAAAGCTCCTGCTATGCAAGATACGGGGAAGGGCTCCACCACAAGGATGTATTATACGCAGCCTTACCTTGCATTTTTACCGGAGGCTGTTTCCAAGGCAAATGCTAGAAGTGTATGGGGTAAGAATTAGTTGAATACACGTGGCACTCGAGGGAGAAAGCGAAGAAGAGTCCGGGAATGTTGGTTCCCCCAAAGAAACTCTGGAGAAAGGGAAAGCAAAAATATACAAGAAGATAAGGAATTTGAGACGACTAAGGACATGGACAAAGAGATGAAAGAGCACAAAGTGTCAGAGGAGTCAGGTGCGTGGACGAGCTCGTACGGATCTGAATGCTGTAAGACCAGCTGACACCACCAACGGCATCTCCACATGGTCCCCCAACATTGGTTTAGGTACTATAGGGCTAAGTTGGAGCATTGTTATTGGCTAATGCCTTACTAATTGTAACCTATAAATAGTTCGTCCTAGTGATTTGTCACCTCGTTCTGATTTCTAGCAATGCAACAGTAACCCTTTATTCGGCATCAAGTTTGTTTGTCTTACCTTTACTTGCTCGTTCTAATCGATCTGTGGGAAAGCATCCTTCAGAGACAAGGCCTATCTCTCGGAGACATTCATACACGCTCAGATTCACACTTTTGCTCTTTATTCAGCTTATTTACTCGTCTTAGCATCTAACAACTATTAGATCTATAGCTACTGTTCTTTAGCTTGTTTTACTTAGCTCATCACTTAATCGATATTCAAACTGCTGGTAAACGGACTTAAAACAAGGGTTAGATTAACGCGTGTTCTCTTGGTCTCATACAGAAGGGGAGCCTTAGAGTAACTGGTAAAGTTGCTGCCATGTGATCAGGAGGTCACGGGTTTAAGCCTTGGAAACAGCCTCTGACAGAAATGCAAGGTAAGACTGCATACGATACACCCTTGTGGTGGGGCCCTTCTCCGGACACCGCGCATAGCGATAACTTTAGTGCACTGGGCTGCCCTCTTGGCCTCATACAGATTCAACTGTACCGATTTTAAGGGTAAACACGAAATTCTCTATATTTTCTACTAGCATATAAAGCTCTGAACAAAAAAAAAACCGGCAAAGCAACTAAAGTAAACGTCTTAACATGACTAAAACATATTCCAAATAACTATTGAGCACGATTCCCCGGGGAGGAACAGGTCGCTCAAGCAAAGGAAGAGTGAAAATAATAACACTTGAGAATTTGTGGGATATTATGAAACAATGGGGTTGTTGTTCTCGTTTTGCTGGTGCAATTTAACCAAAACAATATTCCATGCCAAGGGCCTAATCATCTCAAAAACCAATTTTTTTTTTGAAAAATCTTGGAGTCAAACCAAACACCATTATGTGTTTCAGCCCACAAATTTCAAAAGCCTTCATTTTTTCCGTATACACCATGTCAAGTCAGAGGGTGCCACATAAAATGGGACGGCGGGAGTAATACGTTTTGCTTTACCAAAAAAATAATTTCCTTTACTTTCTTAAACAGTCAGTTGATAGAACATTGTTAGACAGAAGTCTAAGCCCTTTGTCAGACTAAGAAGACTTGGCATCCAAAATTGTTCCAAGCTAGCTTCAGATTTATAGTGCACGACTTCTCAATTCGTTCTTTTTTCCATGTCATAATATGTTGCTAAATTTAACTTATGGATCGTACTTACGTAGTACTGCTTTGTGGGTGCCGTATTTCTGTTATTTCATCTTGTCTCATGTTTTATCACGACTTTATTTACTATTCTTTCTGTCTTGAGCCGAGGGTCTTATCGGAAACAACTTTTGTACTACTTCGGAGGTGGTGGTATGGACTGCGTACATTTCACCCTCCCCAGACCCCACTAGGTGGGAATACACTGGACTTACGCAAGTGGAACAATACATACAATACAATATGGATTATACAGCTCCAATTAACACAAGTCAAAATGCAGGATAAAGGAAAGTCACATTCATCAAAATAGTAGTATTGGAGTCTGCCAGAAGTTCACATTTGTAGATTATTGTTAAATAAGTACAGAATCTCAGAAATGTTAACAATGGACACAGGAAGCAACAATAAGTGACCGTATCCAGATAATCAACTCTTCTGTTCATTCATGTAATTTATAAAACAATGTAATATGCATATCTGGAGAAGCATATATCAAGTATATAGAATACCAACACAACATATCAAAAAGCTATATTACTGGAAATTTCAAGGTTGTAACATTCACCATAATACTAGAATTAGAGTTACCTAAAAGGATCAATTTGTAACTGAATTTTCATTGAGGTTTTATTCACATAAACTTAAAATACCTTAACACGACATTGTCTTGTTGGGGTGTGGTTATTAGAAAGGACATGGCGCCGCTGGTTTCTTCCTTTTCTGGACTGCTTTAGATTGTTTTTCCTTGAGCTAAGGGTCTACCGGAAACAGCCTCCCTATCTCTAAGGCAGGGGTAAGGTCTACGCCCTCCCAAGACCCCACATTGTGGGACTACACGGAGTATGTTGTTGTTGTACTTACAACACCTTAACAAACGCCATTTCAGGCTGGCTCGAGTGCTTCTATAATTTGATTAAACTAATAAATTATATAGAGACTCAGACAAGAGTAACATACCCCATCAGAAGCAAGAACGATGAACTTGTCCCTCTCTGTAAGAACCCGGTGAGAAAATTCTGGTACAGATATTACTCCATAGTCCTTCACACAAAAATCGCCAAATGCTCGAGCCATTGCTAATCCAGGGGCATTATCAAATGGCAACCAAACTCTCTGCACTTCTGGCTCATCTTGCAATGCGAAAACCCGACCTTTACACTGTTTAATCCTCTCAGCTTCCTCTGGCAACAGAAATACTAGATTATCGAATAGGAATTCTGAAACGGTTATACACGAGGAAGACTCACTACGAAAGAGACATACTAGGTAAATCGGGCTTCAGATCAACTGTCAACTGGACTGCAACCATTGAATCATTCTCATCTTTTGATGCCAATATTGCCCGAGAATCACCAATATAGCCTATATAAAGGTCTGAACCCTTAAAACACGTACGAACAAAAATAAGCTCATGAAATGGAAGAAAAAGGAACAAGACGATGGAAATAACATGAGGAAAGTAACGACAAACATGACTCATCTTACCTGTTTTAATAGCGTAATAGCAGTGCTGCCGCTGCAAAAGCAATCCAAATTAGGTTGGGACCTCAATTCTTTGTCCATCGCCTTGTATGATTGAAGGAAAGATTCTCTCCATTGCGTTTCCATTTTATCATCCACCACTTGATCCTTATCGGGATCCACAACTTCCAATTGTGGATCCTCGTTGCAGCAATCGCCAGCGCCCTTTGATTCAAATGACTGAAATGTTGACATTAGCTTCAGCGGCAGCACATCCCTTACTTTGCTAGCAACAAGATGACCATGTGGACCATGGCCATCAAATACCCCACAAAAAGTCACATCTTCCGCCATGAAATCCTGCATAGGTACGTACATTCATGTTTAATATAAAGGTAGTTCTACTGTTCTATCATCTCTGTGTAAAAGCACGACTTACTTCCCACACGATCATGGCGTCCTGATTAATTCCCTTACGTCCTTGTTGTGTGAATATGCAAGAAGTTCGGCTCTTTCCATTCGTAAAGATCCGATTAGGAATTGAACTCAGATGCTTCAATGCAACGGCGTGATCAGAAAAAGTTCTTCTAATCCTCTTTCGACAAAACATGCTTATTCCTAAACATTCAGGTGAAACTTTTTCTCCATTGCTCCTACTACTCGTTGACACACAACCCCCCATTTACTCACACATACAAAGTGATCATCTCATTGACAACAAGAGAAAATACATCTTACAGGATTCACAACGTTGAAATGACAAGATCGATTCCAGCGAGGCAAGAAAAGGCGATTTTGGTCTTAATGGAGATAGGTAAGCTCTCTTTATCCTTGTTCAAAATATCAATTCAGTCAACTGAAAAAACAGCAGGGCAGCCCCGGCCAGCCTTACCTTATATTTTTGCCAGAGTCTGTTTCCAAGACAGCTAAACAATACAAGAAGAAGGAAAATATTACTTAAATGCAATTGTTTATTGAAAAGTACATAACAAGATGGAAATGCCAACAAAGACTAATCAACCAAAACATAGTTTAAAGGATATTACATGTGAGCTATGAATATAATATTAACCATTCTACTGTCTTAACCTGTTGGCTTTTATGGAAATCTCAATTATACAAGTCAAAATTAATAAAATTTATGTACTCATTCATCAATAAAATAAACAATGTAGCTAGGAAAACATAAAGCATGGAACTTAGAAAAAACATAAATAAAATAACATGAAAAAACAAGAAACAAGATAACCTCATAAGTTGTCAAGGCTTCATCTTTTCTATACCTCAATTACCAAAAAAAATGAGAAGTAAAAAAGCCTAAAATAAGTTAGCATTTGATCATAAATTTTGGAAATTTATATTCAAATATCTATTTGACCATTAAATTTTATAAGATTTCTTCTAATATTTTAAAGTTGCCAAAAACTAGCTTGGACCACTTTTTTGGATTTTTCTGGAACTTCCGCTCAAATCCAACTAAAATTCATCTTCAAACACAACTTCAAAAACTCAAAATTTAAAATTTCAACTTCAAAATCTATAGTCAAAAGGGGCTAAAAATAGTATTCAAAAGTCCTTTTAATCAGTTTCAAAAGTATTTACTCATTTTCTTTTTTTAGTAATACTTTAATTTCAACTTTTCGTATGACATTATTAAGACTACAGGATTAAAGGACATTTTATTACATTTGATGTAACTTTAATTTAAAACCACATGATTCAAAAATCTTATTTATTTTTTTAAATTTAGTGTCAGTTCAAACTAATTCATTCTTTTTTAAACGAAAGAAGTATAAAAAAGATAGATCATAAATGCATAATTTCTGCCTTTTTAGATTAGGTACAAACTAAAGAAAGTGAAAAGCTAAAGATAAAAGAGAAAAAGAAAAGGCAGTACCTTTGTGAACACATAAATAGCAACAGCTCCAAAAGAGAAAAAGATTGAAAATGAACAAAGAAATCTAATCTCAACTACACATCACCAAAAAATCAAGTGGCTGAAAAATACATATTGTAAAAACTGAAAATTAGAAAATATAAAAGAGAAAATAAGCAAAAACAAGGGGTGTTTAGGAAAAAAATCAGATTTTTAAACCTAAAAGATCCTTTTTTTATCAATCCAAAACCCCAAAAAAAAAGATTAACTTTCTGAAAACTTCAAAATCCAAGAAAATATGGATATAGTACTACATTCATTTTAATTCCTCGTTCATTTTAACTTGTTGCTTATATCTAAAATAAATTTTAATTTTTATTTATCACTTTTAGACGTATCAGAAAAATCAAAAGTATTTTCCCTGTTTTACTTAGCATTAATTGGTTGTCCTTCAGATCATTTTCAAGACATAATACTGTCGTTTGATTGGGAAAGAGTTATCATGAATAATTAATCTTGAGATTAGTTATTTCATCAGATATGTGGAATAATTTAACCCATCACTATGGTGTAAATAATCGAATAAATAATCTTCATATAAATTAATACCTCATTTATCCAAACATTGAATAAAATTATCTTCATTTTATCTCGAGATTATTTATTCTTTATACCTCAAACCAAATGACCCCGTAGTTAATAAGGATAGTGCTTAAAACAACAATATCAATTATTTTTTTGTTAATAGATATGTCAAGTTCAAATATGACAAGTAAAATAAATGAATGAATATTTTACTAAAAAAAGTAGTCATTTCAATCTATTTTTCTAATTTATTAAATCAACAAAATTTTATTATTTTCTTAGATACTAAACTACTAATCCTATCATGAAATGACTACGTAAAATATTGTTAGTCAAATTTAGATTTCCAATCTATAATTGATTTAAATTAGTTTAATAAAATAAATCTTTAATAACTAGTATTATCTTAAGATCGAATGTCAAGTCAACATAAGCTAAATAAAATAAAACGGAGTAAGTAGTAAGTACCTTTTCAACTTGGCTCTATTGAAATTCAAGATTTTCTATAACTTGGAATCAACAATGTAGTTTCAATTACTATATGAGTTTTATCTCTCTTTATTTTTTTTAAAAAAAAATATATATTTTGAAGAAAGAATAGAGAAGAATAATAAGAAGCATAGAAGAAAGAAAGCTGGCAAATTAATTGCAGAAGTAGAAAGTAGGAGAGAGTTTTAGTTGTGAATTTTGTGTTCACTTTCCAGTAGGAAATTATTATTATTATTATTATTATTATTATTATTATTATTATTATATGTTGATGGTCCTAATGGAAACTGTAAAGTGAACAGTACTACTTGTTTGACTTGTTAATACCTTGTGGCTGCTCTGTTGGATTTACTTGAAAAGTAAAACATTGTTTTCAAGAGTTTAATTTTCAACAATTTAATTTCAATTGTTGGCTTTTGATTTCATACTGGAAAAGTTAAATTTGAAGTTTGTTTTGATAATGGATAATATACAAACATGATCTTTAATTTGGTTTTAACTGACACTTAGGTAGTTGCTGTGAGGAATAAATAGTTTCGAGATAAAATGAAGGACTATTTTATCTCATGCTTGATGTGAGCTATTAATTATTATCGAAATTATTTATTCCACCATTTACATCATAGTAATGGGGTAAGTTCTCCCATATACATGGTGGGATAATTAATTCCAAAATTAATTATATGAAGATAACTCTTTTCCAACCAAACGATCCCTTAAACTTGTATAAAATTGAAAAGTAGACATACACGTCTTATGTGATATTACATGGCAATCTCATGCGAATTGTCATGCAAATGTTTCGTGAAATGAGTGTGTCTATTAGTACGCATTCAAAATTTAAGGGTATACGTGGGATGAGTATGCCTATTTAATGTGCACCCAAAGCTTGAGGGCATAAATAACAGCCGAGGCAAGTTAAAAGAAATAATTTATTATGTCTTATGATAAATAATTGATGATACTTGGTGATAAATGAGTTTTTTTTATTCAGTATTTGATATCCGCATTGAAGTTCCGACTAATTAAGATCGTGCATTGCAAAGTCCATTATGGAATGACCCTCTCTACATAATTTTCTCCATACTCAAAAGTCAAATTCGAAATCTCTGAAAAAGTCAAATTCGAAATCTCTGATTAAAGATAAAATAGTTTCACCACAACACCACGAACACATATTGGTGATGATAAATGAGTTTTGATACTACTATTAGCAATATATATGACTTAGCCAAAGTCCACAAAGAAATCCACATTAATTGAACTTTCAAAATGAACAAATAGAGGCAATTATGTCCTTCACAAGTATATTTATTTATTTATTTGGTCCAATTCACAAGTATTTTGTTGTCCAACCACAACTGCCAGAACTACTCTCTATGCATGAGTTGTCATATTAATTTTAAGTTCAATTCTTATACATTAAAATTGAAAACAATATTATATGATTAAATTACTTAAAAAATAAATAATATAAAATTAATCATACATATTAATCAAATCTATTAGTAACATAAATATAAAGCTAATAAACTATCTTAAAGTTCTTTGATACTTACAGTAAAAGGTAAAAAGAAAAAGAAAAAAATTGAAATTCCTAAGAAAATCTAAAATCTTTGTCACAATCTCTATCGTTCGGGTAAGCATTTTGTGAAAGCACTTTGTTATAACATGTTCATTGTGCAATAGCATGTATATCATACAAGAAACGTAAACCGTATTTGATAAGTCTTATGCAACGAGCTCATAACTGAACGATATACAAAGGTTGAATTTGATTCCAAATCTTCCTCACCTAAGATCTCCCTCTCAACCGCTCTCAAGAATCAACCTTTTTATTAAAATCTTTTTTATATTTATCTTTTTGATTAATGTGAAGGGTACATAAGAAAATCAAGGGACAACCTTTTCAAACAGTTGCATTCTAACCATAAAAACAATGATCACAAGGCTTGTGTATTATATTCCCTCTGCCTCCAAGTTATTTTTAATGACTTAGGGCCGTTTGGATAAGCTGAAAAAATAGTTTTTAAAAAACTCTTTAAAACTGCTTTTGAAAATATTGAACTTATTTTAAAAATAAGTAGTTATTTGTTTGGATAAAAGTGGAAACTGAAAAAAGTTATTGATGTGTTTGATAAACAAGTGTTTTTAAACATTTTTTTTTTGTCAAGATGTCTGAAATATCCTTAAAGTTGTTAACAATATATAGAGTTGATTTTTTATTTCTAAAGTAATTCAAATTAAAATTAATATCTATATATGTATATCTCTCTCTCTCTCTCTCTCTCTCTCTATATATATATATATATATATATGTAATATTTTCATGAATGAATATTAATTTGTGCGCTAAAAACTTTTTTTTGGTTAAAAAAGTTTAAATCATTAAGCAAAATATATATGTTATTAATTATTATAATTACATTAATGGATAAATAGTTGGTCACAAATGATACTATTTGTTTGATAAAAAGACTCTTAATTAGAAAACATATTACTCGTTGATTGAGTAATGACTATCACTATTAAAACATTGGTGAATATGAATGTTACATCGTGAAATATAGATGGGTCATTCACTAATCGTCCATGAAGTTTTATATTTTCAATGAGTATTCTCCATATATTTTGGTTGGTGAATTATTTTTTTTATTAGAGAAATTCATATGCTGTACAATAATAATTGTTCAAATTTAAAAGAATATATTTAAAAAGGAGAATAATATACAAAGATTCATATTTCATAAATTAGAAGTTTGATACAAAAGAAGTACTAATATAGTTAAAGTTAAGTTAACCATAAATACAAAAAGTGAAAATATTCAATTAATACAAGCATTAAGCATTAAAATCTATTTTGGGGCTACACAAGGGTAATTTTGGAATAAGGGAGAATTTTGAGGGATAAAAATATCTTTAATTAATTGGTCAAACTAAAATGGCTTAAAAGCCAAAAAAAAAAAAAGAGTTAGGAATTTGAGCTTTTAGTTTTTGGCCTTTTTAAGCCAAAATTGACTTTTTTAAAGCAATTTTCAAAATTACCAAACACTTTTAAAAACAAAAAATGGCTTTTAAGTCATTTTAACCAACTTATAAGCTCTTCAAAACACCTTTTAATAGTTCATGAAAAAAATATTTTTTTTTTCTCTCTTTTTTCTTTTCATTTTATTTGCAGTAGTAATTGTTCTTCAAACGTATAAACAATATAATAGAGTAAATATTAAGAAAAAAATTATATCTTAAGATTATGAGGATGAATATTTAAAACTTAAAAGCTCCTCCTAATGAATATTTTTTTTTAAAATGTGTAAAAATAAATATAATAGATAATTTGAGATGAAAAAAATAATATTAATGTGATTTGGTAAATTTGATCTCATACACACAATGACACAAAATACAAAACAGCCAATGGACAACTTGTAGCTGTCTAGCTGTGGTCATTTCTTGTGTGGCCAAAAAAGAAAAACAAGACACATGTGTATATATATATATATATATATATATATATATATATATATATATATATATAGTTACAGACCCAGAATTTAGGGGTCGGAGATGCTCGGGAGGTCTGAACATACATATTAACATTTAAAGCTTTAAAATTTTGCCTGAAAACTTAAGCAATTATCTCTCTTCTTAGTTTACTGGGTGCTTTTCTATGTCTTATACTAATTTTAATATATTTTTTTTATCTAATTATATTTAATCTGTGTTGGATTTAACGAATGCCGAAACATCCTGAAATTGGCCATATATATATATATACGCACATTTTTTTCATTTGACCATGAATAATTAACAAATGAGTACATAATTTGCTTTATTAAATCATTAAATCGTGATAAGTTACATATTATAAGTTAGTGTAAATACTGATTGCGAATAATTTTTTTATGGGCTATCTATCATGCATGCAGCTGCATCTTTCCATTTCATTTCGCTTGACAAATGTTTTTCTTTTCTAAATGAATAATGTATTTCCATTTTATTTGGCAACAACTAATATTTCAACTTGTACAGTTCACACTATTCAAAAATTATATCTAACTATCACTGGGAAACAAGTTAGAGTAGAATTACAAGGTAAGATTGCGTATAATAGACTTTTTGGTCGAATCCTTATCTGAATCATGTGCATAGTGAAAGATTAGTGCAACAAGCCGCCCTTTTTTTATCCACTCATTATTACAAGAATTTTTTAAAAATAAATCTTGCACCGCCCCTTAGTGGCATAGCTACATAGACCCAAGAGTGATCATTCGAATACTTTTCGTTGAAAATTTACATTACGCATATAGAAAATAATATTGTGTATATAGTCAAAAACAACTCTTAAAAGATATATACTAAAGTTTTGAACATTCTTAGCAAAATTCCTAACTTCGTCATTTCAAGACGAATAAAAAAAAGATTGACTTTTCTCTGTGATCCTTTTTTTTCAACTATAGGCGGAGAGAGGGAGGCAAGAGATACGGTTAACGAAAAAGTTAGGTTGTATATCTATTCAAGCATCTCAAAGTCTATCTATAACGATTGCTATTTCATATCGAAGACATCTTACGATGTCATGATGCGCCCATTCCTATGGCCTTGAACAGAAAGATGACTCAAGTCTCAAATTATCGTTATTACACACGTGAGATATTTTGGCTTGAGAGAATAAATAGTCAATGATGACTCTCCCGTGAAAAGAGCCGCTTCCTTTTTGCTTTGCCCCGTAGCCACCGACATAGCTGAGTCCGGAAAAAGAATAGGGAAGGTTATTTCACTATATTTCCTTAACATCCTTTAACAAAATAAAGGGAACTAAATTTTGGGCTTTCTTGTGATATTTTGGACTGGACTAAGTTTGCATGATTAGGCTAATTTATTGGTTTCCAAATTTGGACTTTGTAATCTCTTTTAACATTCAGAATTAAGTGTCCATATTATATTTGATGATGATTTGGATTTAAACTCAGTGAATGGATTGCCTTAATCCATTTAGACCTAATTTTATCAATACCACAAAGTAGGGTTGGGCATGGCCGTTTTAGGGTTAAACAACATAAATTTCGATAGTTTGAAACTTAATTACAGAAAATTCTAATATTTTACGAAGATACATAATTAACTTCTGATACATTCAACGAAGATACATTTTTTTCTTTGTAAAGATACATAATTAGCTCTCCATACATTTTTTTTGATTTTGGGTCTGTTGAGATACATAATACATTCAACAAAGATACGTTTTTTCCTTTGTAAAGATACATAATTGGCTTTGAAACTTTTTTTTTTTAATTTTTGTTATGTCAAGATACATAATTGACTTTCGATTCATCTAACGAAGATACATAATTAGTTGAAATTTTTATAATTACTCTGTAAGGATGGAGATTTTTGGAAATATTATAAGTTGAGGTGTATGTTTATGTTAGTTTTCCTTTTAGATAATTCATAATTGGATTATGAAAACTTAAGTTTGGGTTTTAAATTTCTAGATTTAAATGAATTCTAATAAGACCAATATATTTCGTTTAGCATATTCTAGTCGATAGTGTGTGTATATATATAGTATATATTATGTAGTGATGTATTTAGTACGTAGTCAAGAACTTGAATTTTATATATATATATATATATATGTATGTATGTATATCTCATATATTCTAGTCAATGAATTCTCTTCTAGATATATTCCAGTAACATGTTCGATAGGAATTGAACGATTCTATTTGATCAAATACCATAGCGATAAATTCCTATATCCTGTGAAATAAAATATGGTCAAAAGTATGGTGAGATAATTATAATATGATACAAGCAGCCCATAAATTGGAACCCAACATTTGTAAATTGGACTGAGTCTACAGTCAAAATTTGATATCCAAACCATTAAATAACATAATATTATGTATAGACCATTTCCTTTTGTCTGGGAAGCCATCTCAAACAACAGGTTTTGTAAAAAAAAATAATAACATAAACATATACTTTTAACTTATCATATATATACATAATTTTCACCCTTATAAAGTAATTATAAAATTTTTAGCTAATTTTGTATCTTCGTTGGGTGTATCTGAAGCTAATTATGTATCTCGATAGATTCAAAAGCTAAAAAATATAACGGGAGCTAATTATATATCCTTACAAAGGAAAAAATGTATCTTCGTTGGATGTGTCGAGAGCTAATTATTTATCTCGACAGACTCAAAATCTAGATTTCAGTAATTATGCAAAATATTAAAATTTTTTGTAATTAAGCTTTAAACTGTTGGGATTTATGGTTTTTTTTTTTTTTTTTTTAAAAGAAAGAATGAGAATCCCATTCCTTAGTCAAGTCTGGTCAAGAGTTTGATCTTTTTCTGGGTAAATTTCATCCATGGTCACTTAACTTCGTATCTATTATGCAAAAATCACTTTTATTTTATTCATTTCATACATGGTCACTCAACTTTGTATTTATTACCCAAAAATCATTTTTCTTTCATTCATTTCATCCATGGTCATTTAACTTTACTTTGACCATCACAAAAGTCACTATGACCGGATTTTACAATAATTTCATCGAAAAAATTGATGTGGCAACCTTAATTAATTCTTAATTCTAATTTAAGTGAATATATAACATATTATTCATATCTTGACCTTTTTTATATGTGCACAACCCAATTTTTCTTATGGATTATTTAATGAAAGAATATCAATTTTTTAATAGATTAGATAACCCAATGAAGACTATTTTCATAAAAAAAAAATTGGTTGATATTTTTATGAAATAAAATTATACTTATATATTCTTAAAATCCTCTAAAGTTGAGATATGTGTTGGTAAATTATTTTTTTCCACTAATATTATGGCATATAGTTGATAAGATTGTTTTTTCTCCCCCTAAAATTATGACATGTAGTTGAAAAATTATTTTTTTCAAACATTCTTTTTGACTTGAGTCTTTGTATTCGGTATATCATAATAATATGGTAAACTACTCTATTTATTGAGTTTGTCTTTGTATTTTTAATTGTTTGACTAATCGATTAATTCTCTTAAAATTTTTTATCATAATATTCAATTTTTGATAAATTACATATTGTTTAATTAATTTAATTGATAAATATAAAAATTAGATATCCTATAATTTCTTTATCTATTAAAGTACTTATATTTTATAACTTTTATTAACAAAACTGTACGTTAATATAACATTATTTGTACAAATTTTGACAATACTTATTCAATGACACAATTAAAAAGATTTTATTTTAAAACTATCTTTAACATGTTGATTTATCTTCAAAGAATTAATTTTAAAAAAATATATATCATACATGTATTTCTATTTTATGTGTTTTGAAAAAATTATTTTATTTATCACTCTTTTTCGATGCATCTTTTTGGCAGATGAATGCAATATTATGAAATGTTTCATAAAAATATCAACCAAATTTTTTTATGAAAACAATCTTCATTAGGTAATTTAATGTATTAATAAATTGATATTCTTTCATTAAATAATCCATAAGAAAAATTGGGTTGTGCACATATAAAAAAAGTCAAGATATGAGTAATATATTATATATTCACTTAAATTAAAACTAAAAACTAATTAACGTTGTTGCATCATTTTTCCGATGAATTATTGTAAAATTCGATCATAGTGACTTTTGTGATGGTCGGAGTAAAGTTAAATGACCACGGATGAAATGAATGAAAGAAAAGTGACTTTTGCGTAATAGATACAAAGTTAAGTGGCCATGGATGAAATGAATGAAAGAAAAATATCTTTTGCGTAATAGATACAAAGTTAAGTGACCATGAATGAAATGAATGAAAGAAAAGTAACTTTTGCGTAATAAATATAAAGTTAAGTGACCATGGATGAAATTTACCCATTTTTTTCTTCTGGTTTCAAAGTTGCCTTGTTTTTTTTTTTTAAAATAATATTGTATCGGTCAAATATAATCACATAAATTAGGCGAGAATATATAAGCACTATATTTAAAAAAAAAAAAAGAATCTTTAGCAGCAATATGTTAATGGTAATAGTTTCATTGCTGTTAAATTATTTTTTTTAGAATTAATTATTACTGAAAATAACATTTTAACACTTTTTGTATTAGATTTAATAATAATTAACTAATATCAATATACGCTTTAGCACTCTTTATTAGAAAGCCTATTTTTTGTGAATGGTTCAAGATATGTTGGATTTGTTTAGAATGGCAACTTAATCATAATATAGTTATTATTCTCATTCTGTAGAGGACCGAATTCGAAAGGGGTTCATCTGCCCTTAATATGAAAACGATATTATATATATAAGATAAAATAGATGATAAACTTTTTGATGAAAATTCTGAATTAGTCTTTACTTTTTGTTGATTCATAATGTTGCTATATTGATAGTTTTCTAGGTAAAGAGAGGCAATCTGACATTATATCCTACTTATTCATATAAATAATAAATTATTTTATAGTATTAATGTTTATGAGTTATTAAACAAATAAAAACCCATCAAAATGGAGAAGCACAAAATTGACCTAAAAACATCACTTATATAAAATAAATTTTATACAGAGGAAAATTTTAAATATATGATTTCAAATTTTAATCTTTTTGAGTTAATTACTTACACAGATATGAACAAATAAAATAATTTTTTTTAAATAAATATAAAATTTAAACTAAAGTTTTTATATTCTATTAGATGTGCAACCAGAACTGTAAATCTATCAAGTGGTATGTTGGTTAGGCTTTAATAGTTTAATTAAATATGGTAAGATTAATTAAATTTAATAAGTGAATGGAATTAGACATCACCACACCATGTTACATGTACCATAGTGGTCGAGCAAATGAATTGTTTTATTTATCTCTTATATGATTTTGAGTAATTTTCATCCACTATGAGTAACAACAAAAATTAATAATCCATCCCTAAGTAATTAATAATTTATTTGATAATTCATTGTTAAATTAAATCAGTGATGACTTTATTTATTAAATAGCACAAATTATCCAACAACAACAACATATCTAGTATAGTCTCACAAAGTAAAAGTCCGGAGAAGATAGAATATATGCAAATCCTATTTCTATTTTGGACGAAAGACAAAGAGGTTGTTTCCGATAAATTCATGGCTAAAGACAAAAACATTCTAAAAAAATTTAATAAAAGTACAAGAAATAATAGATAGTAAAAAAAATTAATAGAAATTATCCGTAGTTAATTATTGTTCTTTTATATTGGATCCCTAGAATGCCAAGAACTTTTATCTTTTTTCTTCCAATAATTAATTCAAGTTTTTTTTTTTCTTTTGATAGTGTTCTAGTGTCTCGAGTAATAAAAAAATGTCAAAGCCGTCACCCATAAAAAACAATTTCCGTAAATGAAATATTGATTCTTTTTTTGTTTTTGGATAATAAAAGTGGCATGATCTTATCATTATCGGAAATTAAAGTTCATTATATAACGTAATTAATCATATGATTCAATTCCTAAAAAGTTTTTCTGAAATTAAATTAACGAATGAAAAAAAAGGAAAAGTTTCAGATTGCAATATTTTTTCCGAGTAGACTAGGCGAATGATGTTGGGCGTATTTATACGTCTAAGCACCATAACTTACCCATGTTTTAGCTAAGTTTTGAGGATAAAATACATAATTCTTGCACTTTTAGTCTGTTTTTAGTTAAGTGAGCTGACCTATGTGATTAGCATGTTTTTCAGGTACTAATGAGGAAGATTTCAGCACTTTGGGGACCTGTGGACAACAAAGGAAAACTTCACATAAAAAGGAAAGCAGCTTTTGAACTGAATGTGACGCATGAGAATTTTTTCCCGGGCAAACTCAATATTTTTAAATAGTTAAGGATGCAGTAGCAATTTATTAGAGAAGGATGTTATTAAAAGCATTATTGCTGAATTTTTAGTGATTATTCAGATTCTGTATTATTTTGAAAAAGAGAATAGCAGCGTAGCTTGAGGACAGAGGGAGAAAAACGTGTTTCTCTCTTAATTTCGCTAGTCATCTTCATCACCAAGATCGTTCTAAGTTTTGGTATGATGAATATTTCTATGTTGATTTCTGTTTTATTCATGAGTAGCTAAACTTATTTGTTAGGGTTATGGAAACCTTGTAGTATACTCTCTATTGCTATGGGTTTTTGAATTTATGATATGTCACGCCACTTATATCATTACTCTCTTCATTTTGATTGAATTCTCGTGGTTGCAAACATAGGGAATGCGCCATTATAGCAATAACTTGTTCGATAGAAAAGTTACTGTTTGGAAAAGAGAGTGTGACGAGAAAATAGGGTTTCCATCCTCTATTTTACACGTTAATGCCCTAGCAGGATTAACTTCTTGGAGAGTTCGTATAATTGGTTGTACACTTTGGATTCGAGAGAACTAAGGTGAATAAATCCTAGATGGTTGAAAAACACTTGGATTTAGAATTAGAATACATCTCTCTATAAGTGCATGCATGTATAAAATCCATATCACTCATAGTTAATAGAGAAGTAGAAGCTACAAGGTGGACATAATCCTAACTTGTCATTCTCTGTGATCAAATATAATTACACATATCATCTCATCGTTACACTGATAATATTATTGTGCACTTAAACCAAACCCCCCTTATCTTGGAACCTTCGACCAACAGTCTAATAATAATTGCAATACTTAGTGATCATAGTATTCCCTGTGGGATTCGACACCCAACCCAGTTGGATTCTATATTTGACAGCGACCGCTTACACTTTCTAACGAGAGTTGTAATTTGCGCGTATCAGCGAATCTCAGATCTTATCGTAATTTTTTGAACTATCTACATTTTACTAGCCTCCCGATAGATGTGACGCACTTAATTGACTTGTGATTTGTAAGAACCACTTGAGTTTAGTTTAGGGGCAAATTAGATAAGAGGTTAGCATACTTTATCTTGTGGGGCCATTTGATCTATCGGTAAGTGACAAGCATGAATTATAATGAAAACAGTAGTAATATAAAATTAGCGACACAATAATTACAATGAAAATATTATTCAATTTCTAAAAAATTCTTGGGAAAATAAACTAATGCATGAAAAAGGAGAGAGCTCCCAAATTACATTATTTTCTTCGAGTAAATTAGGCAAATCTCAAATCTTACTGTAATTTCTTAGACTATCGGCATCATATTAGCCTCCCGATAGATGCGACATACTTAATTGACTTGTGGTTTGTAAGAACCACTTGAGTTTAGTTTAGGGGCAAATTAGATAAGAGAGTTAGCGTACTTTCACTTGTGGGGTCATTTAAGTTACGGATAAGTGACAAACATGAATTATGATGAAAACAATAGTAATATACAATTAGCGACACAATAATTACAATTAAAATATTATTCAATTTCTAAAAAATTCTTGCGAAAAACAAACTAACAGATGGAAAAGAAGGAGAGAGTTCCAAATTATTAGACTGTTCCGCATTATATTAGCCTCCCCATAGATGTGACACACTCAATAGACTTGAAATTTGCAATAACCACTTGAGTTCAATTTAATAGTAATGTAGAAATTAGCTATGCAATAGTTATAGCGTAAATATTATTTTTTCATAGAATATTTAGTTAAAATATTGTTTTAAAATATTATTGAATTGCTTTATATGCTTTTAAATAATAATTGAGGGACTCTCATATTATTTTAATATATGTATATTTAAATTATATTAATTTAAAATTATTTAATTTTTTTATAAAATTTCAAATTTAACTCCATCTCGAAACGTGAAATTATATGCTTGTGAATTCGATTACTTCCTCTTTCCTATTTTATGTCACTTTTCATTTTTTGAGAGATAAACAATTTAAGTTTAACTGTAGATTTGAACACAAAAATTCAAGTTTTTGAAATAAAATTTATATATTTGAAAACTACGTAAAAATTCTTTATTGACAATTTATTTTTTCTGTATTATGCATGGATCGGGTATATCATGGGGAATTCTTCAGAAAAAAATTATTTCTTCCACAATGAAATATGATAAGTAAAACCTTGAGTAAGTGTTTACATAATTTTCTTCTGTTCGAAGAAATGATTCATCAAAATAATGAATCACCATTAATATCGATACATCTGAGATTTCAAAATATTTAAAAGATATAAAAAAAAAAGTTACAGTAAAAACAAAATTATCTAAATTCCAATATTCAAAAAATGATACATAAATAAAAGGGTAACTTACATAAATCCCTGAATCTTTAAGTGGTATTATATAAAATCTCGATTATTTTGTTAATTACATTTTATCCCAATTTTTTAAAGTGGTGATACATATGTTATACAGTAATACATATAAAAATTGATACATTTGAAACGGAAAAAGATATTTATTTAAGGAAATAATAGATTCTCTTTTATTCTGTGGAGCAAATCACGCATAATCAGTTATACAACGAATTAATCAGATTAAAAAAATTTCCAATACCCTAGTTTCTGTCAATCCCTATTCAATCTAATATGATCCCATCCATTTTCTCTGCTGACCCACTCTCCATGGCGTCCAGCTCCACTTTCTCTCATCTATCGTCCGCCTATGGGGACGACGATTTCAATTACGACGTCGCTTGGTATAGTAACATTCAATACCTGCTCAATATCTCCGTCATTGAAACTTTAACTTGCCTCCTAATTTTTATCTTTGGTAAGCTTCGAAGCGACCACCGTCGAATGCCGGGGCCCACTGCCATTGCCTCTAAGCTCCTCGCTGCCTGGCACGCCACTGGTGTTGAAATTGCCTGAAACTGCGGCGTTAATGCTGCGTAATATCCAACCTAGTTGATGTCTGCTTCGATAACGGCCCACCCTCCTGCCGATTCACCTTCGCAGATTATTATTTGAATTATTATTTGGTGGTAGGGGATTACTATGTGATACATCTAAAATATGTGTGATACATTTGTTTGAAGTTTGAAATGTATCACCCATTAATATTATATGAATCACCCAATAATTGATGACGCCGGTGGGTGGTTTATTTGGTAGACTGTTATGGGGGTTTTTGATGGTGAGTGGGTCATTTTTTAGTCGACCAGCGCTGGTTCACCGGAACGGTGAGCTCCGGCGATGGGGATGACTGCTCCATTTTTAGATACGGTGTGAACAAAATATATCACCCATTAATAACATATGAATCACCCAATAGTTAAAATAAATCATTGTATCTAACATATGAATCACCATAATACCATATATACATCACCCATTAATATCATATGAATCACCCAATAATTGAAATAAATAATTATATCTACCATATGAATCACCATAATACAATATGTATTACCCATTAATATCATATATATCACCCGTTAAAATCATACAAACTGTATCTATCGTATGAATCACCATAATACTCATATAATGATACCATATTTATCAATCATATGAAGCACCATTAAAAGAATAAAAATGTATGAATAACTAAATAAATTTATATATGTATCAATAGATATTTTAAAAAAAAAATGGGAGAGATTTTTTTAAAAAATTGCATGCGTTAATGGAGGAGAAAAAAATTAGGAATGAAGATGATTTAACTATTGATAATTAGGGAGATATTTTAGGGAAGGAAATCTTTGAAGAAAAAAAATAATTTGAATGAGTTAGAGCCCATTTGGATAAGATTAAAAAAAATAGTTTTTTAGCTTAAGTGATTAAAAGCTTAAAATGAGTGCTTATAAATTATGCAGATAAATGTTTGGATAGAAGTGCTAAAACTGAAAAAAAAGATGTTGATGTGTTTGGTAAACAAGTGATGTTAAACATGTTTGTTTGGTTAAAATGACTTAAATGTCCTTAAAATTGCTAACACCATAAATAAGGTGAATTATTTATAATTTTTAATTCTAAAATAATTTTTTTGAATAAACCTCCGATGTAATAATGGATTCGATGAAAATAAAGAAGAAAGATGACGAGGAAATTGGAGGAAAGAGATGAAGCGGAGCGGCAAAGAATTTTTTTTTTTAATTTTTTATTTAAGGACTACAAGGCTAGAATATTATTGAAATTGGAGGAAAATATAAGGGATAAAAAGGTAAATATTTTGGTCAAACCTAAAAGAATTTTAATCTAAAAAGCAAAAAGTTGAGGGTACCCAACTTCTCACTTTTTGATTTTTTTAATCAGGTTTTAGCTTTTTTTTAATCACTTTTTAATCTTACCAAACACGTTAAAGCTAAAAATGAGATAAAAAGTTAGTTTGACTAGATTTTAATCCTATCCAAATGGGTTCTTAATAATGGAGTAAAAATAAAATGTGGGGTTCTGTTGATATGTACCAAGAGTAAAGTTGAAAATCGAGATTTTATGTAAATTTAAAAAATGTAAGAAATATTAGATAATATAATCTCTTAAATTTAAAACTTGTGTAATTTATCCTAAATTAAAATAGAGAAAGTACTTATTATATTTGATACATGCACATAATTTGTATAGGTTGAGAAGGACCATTCTAGTCCTAGGCTAAATAGGAAAAACTTTATGATGGATGAGACTCACGCAATTTTACTCAACCAACAAAAGTTGTGTGAGTCTCCATCCTTTATTTGACAAGTGGAAACATGGTTCCACATAGACTTTTTTTCTACACTTTGTCTTTCTTTATTCATTCTTGTTGGTCCTTTTCTCTCTCACCCTATTCGTCCAATAATATTTTTTCACTATTAATTTTGACACATAAGTTAAGAAATAATAAAAATTTAGGATAATTTTACTATATCATTCTTTGAATATAATAAATTTAGTTCTTTAGTAATGAAATTGAGTAATGAATAGTCCCTAATAGCGTAAACAAAATGGATAAAAATAATTTTTTAATTTTTTAAATTAGACAAACACCGTTGGATATTTATTTTTATTAATATGGATAAGTATTATTGTTCAAAGGGAGTAATAAATGTCACAAAAATGCTAAAGCTTTTTCTATCAATGAAAAATGAAAAATGCTAATTACTCTAAAAATATTTCGTACGTGTTTTTATTTATATGTGTAACCTAATCACTTAAAAGGTTTTGCAGATTTATAAAATTTGAAAAAAAAACTTTTTTTTTGAAATCTTTTTTCACTTTATTTAAAAATTAGTATTTAACTTCTAATCCAACTTGGAGAGGTATCAAAATTTGAAAAATAGGTTACAATATTTTTTCCAGTTCATTTATACTTTTTATGTTTTATTTCAATTATTAATATTATTTTAAATATTTTTTGTAAAGAGTACATCAAACACAACTCCAACCTCATATATATATATATATATATATTTATATATATATATATATATATATGAAATCTATGTAAACTGTCTACTATGGACCCATTTGGCCATGAATTATATTCACCTTATTCTGAAATATGTATTTATTTTATTCTGAAATTCTTGTTTGGCCATAAAAACACCAAACACAACTTGAAAATGTACTTGAGATTTTGGAAATCTGTTTATTTGTTTTCTTCATAAAATAACCCCATTCAAATTATATTTCAAATTCAAGTCATACTTATATTTTATATAAAATATGTTTGAATCTAAATTATTAGCTCCAATTATTATGGTCAAACACAACTCCAATTTTACATAGAGTTGGGCATTCGGTTTGATAGTTTAATATCGGTTCGGTTTTTTAATTTTCTGATTGACAAAATGACAATCGTAACCAAATCGAAATAAATTCGGTTCGATTTCTACAAATTCGATTCGGTTATTTTGGATTTTTATTTCGATTTTAAAGATTAAAGTAGTAAACCTTTCTTTGTTAGAACTGAATATTTAAAAGTAATGATTTTTCTTAAAAAAATACTCCCTCTGTTTCAAAAAGAATAACCTACTTTGACTTGGCACTAAGTTTAAGAAAATAAAGAAGACTTTTGAATCTTGTGGCCTTACATTAAAGTTGTGTCAAATGTACCAAAATGCCCTTTAATCTTGTGGAAAGTTGAAATTAAAGTATTGCCAAAAAAGGAAAGGGGTCATTCTTTTTGAAACGTACTAAAAATGAAAGTAGGTTATTCTTTTTTAAACGGAGGGAGTAATTTTTTTCAAACCTATTTTTCATTCCCAGATATAAATAACTCAATATGGATGAAACTAAATGCTATAAACATAAGTTTAACATAATATATAACTTCATTATGCATAAGTTGCATAAACAGTCGGAACTCAGAAGAGTGGTTGTTGTCGGAAAGACCACAGTTAGCACTGAAGGATACAGACCACAGTGGTCGTCTGGTCGCCGGCTCAGGTGTCATTGTACAGATGACGATCTCATCGGCGGTCTATGGTTCGATCGATTGTTCGACCATTGGACTGATATATGCTATTAGCTGTATGCGGTGTGCTATTACTTATTAGTTATTAAGGTTGCTATTATATATTTATATTATATTATTATATAATAAATATTATATATATATATATAATAAAATATATATATTATTAATTATTTATAGAATTTCGGTTAATCGGTTTATCCAAATTATATTTTTGAAAAATCGAACACCGAACCGTTTAACCGAATTTCAAAAATTGAAAATCAAAACCGATCCAAAAAACTAAATCAAAATTAAAATTTTGATTTGATTTTTTGATTTTTTCGGTTTAAAATAAAATATGCTCAGCCCTAATTTTACATCAAAAAAATTCAAATAAAGTAAATATTTTTTTAATTTTCATGGACAAATGCCAACTAAATATCCATAGATTGAATTATAAAATTTTACTGCTTAATTTAGAAAAAAAATATAAAATTAAATAATTTTGTACCATCGTAATTTTTTTCTCTTGCTATTTTAAGTTGGGTAGAAGAGAATAATAAAATTGAGTAAAAAGAGTGAAAGAGGGAGAAAATATGGGCTAATAAAGGTACTGGTAGGACCCACATTCCACTTGTCAAGTAGAGGGTGGAGACTCTCACAACTTTTGTTAGTTGAGTCTCGCCCATCATAAAATTTTCCTTTACTATGGGCCTCATGCACCACCTCATATTTGCATGAGGCCTTATTATTTTGACACATAAGATTTGTGGGCCCCATCTATCAAAACAATTCTTTCTTTCTCTCCATATTTCTTTACCTTCTTATTGTTTTTAAACAATTCATCTTTTTTCTCTTTTTGTTATGAAACAATAAAGAATAAAGAAAAAAAGTAGAGAGAATAGAGAGAGTGATTCTTATTTTTTCTCTTGAGAGATCTTGATGTGTAATTTATAATGAAGGAACCCTTCTATTTATAGGAAAAATTTACTCCTAGTCTGAGTAAAAGATAGATGATTCAAATCCTAATAGATATCAAAGTAGATCTTGATAAACATTCACTATAATGTAAATACATTTATACACTCCCCCTTGAATGTCTAATTGGTAGATAATGTGCCTCGTTAAAACCTTACTAGAAAAAATTCAGTGGAAAAAATCTAGTGAAGGAAAAAGAGTACACATCTCTAACCATACGCATATAGGTTGCCTCATTAAAAACCTTACAAGGAAAACCCAGTGGGATAAAACTTCGTAAGGAAAAAAGAGTACAACACTTATTAACCCCCCTAATGAAAACATCCTTGAACCTTTGCATCCCGACTTTGTACACCATCTTCTTGAAAGTTGCAATTGAAGGAGACTTAGTGAATAAAATAGTCACATTGTCACTTGAACGAATCCGTTGCACGTTAATATCACCATTATTTTGGAGCTCATGTATGTAGAAAAGTTTTGATGAAGTGTGCTTCGTTCTATCTCCTTTTTGTGAATCCTCCATCAAGATGTGTTATGCATGTTGCATTATTTTTGTATAAAATTGTGGGTACATTATCACATTTCACGCCACATTTTTATCGAATGAGATGTCTCATGGATCTCAACCATACTCATTCTCGGCTTGCTTCATGAATAGATATTATCTCATCATGGTTCGATAAAGTGTCTAGATAGTCTGCTTTGTATATCTCTAAGATATGGCAGTATCCCTACATGTGAACACATTGTATGTTTGAGACCGAGATTTATGCGGGTTAAATAAATACTCAGCATCAGCATAACCAATAAGATCGAGACTGCAATCTTTAGAATAAAACAAACTCGTGTGTTTGATCTCATTTCGATGTCTCCTAGTAGGAGTAGAAATATACCTTGCTAACATATTAACCGAAAAGGCTATAGGCCTTTTAGTATTTGCAAGGTACATGAGTGCACCAATTGTACTAAGATATGATACTTCATAACCAATCCAAATTGTATATTTCTCATTTCAGTAAATAATCTATTTGCTTTCGAAAACTCTCTAAGAGTTTCAATAATTTTCAAGTTATAAGCTTATACAATATAAGGATTCTAAATAAGTTTCCCAGAAACTTTTATATGCTTCAAGCATTTTGAATTCTCAAAAGTTTTTCACATAAGTTTTGTCAAGTGACAGTATTCAACATTTCATGAGTGACATCTTCAAATATTTGGACTACAAATCAAATAAGTTTTATACTTACCAAGATGCATCCTTTCATGTCACTTGATAAATATTTCTACGTCAGCATGCTTAAATTAACGTAGAATTAAGGTCCTCGTAATTTTTTACAATAGTGTGCCAATATTGTATCAAAGATATTGATGATGTATCATTTTGTATAGGTTCACAATATGACATAACATTTTGAGATCTCACCACTTTATATTTTCAGGTACCTGAACCTCTCATAAGGTTTCATGAAGTGTTATGTCGTAGACATTGCCTCCCTATTATGATTATTTGCTCCTTATTTTTTTGATTATTTCATTTGGAACCGATTGGTCTACCACGCTTCACGCATCCATAGACTTTGTCCTTCATGGACACAAAATAGGAGCACTTGCAGCTTAAATATGAAATGCTTTCGACATTTGACTTAAATTATCTTTTGAATGGGGATCTGATGATAATTCTTAACATATTTCATAGCTGCTTATAATCTCCCCTTTATGTTAGGAAAACTAACATACATTCTCCATCTTCTTTGAAGAATTCATCTTTGTGCATCATGGTATATTTATTAATCGTATACCGCACATCAAAACTATTAGATGAAATAGTTAGTTCTTGACCTTGAACCAATTGAGAGGGAAAAAATAATCATAATATATTGATCTAACGCATACAAGTGCTATTGTATGCAATATATTATATTTCATACCAACACATGAAGCTTTGTTCTCATTAGCGATAGTTTAGCTATTTTTCGAAGGCATTCAATGTCAAACCATCATCATCAAGATAACTTTATTGATTGCA
This sequence comes from Capsicum annuum, assembly GCF_002878395.1. Classification (NCBI taxonomy): domain Eukaryota; kingdom Viridiplantae; phylum Streptophyta; class Magnoliopsida; order Solanales; family Solanaceae; genus Capsicum; species Capsicum annuum. Next base: position 9,310,716 of record NC_061120.1, on the reverse strand, counting down.
CAATCTGAAAATTATGTTCTTAACTCAATTTTATTGAGCAAGCAACTTTATGAATGCCAAACTGCAGGTTGACAATGAATGTACATGTGATTATCTTATTGATACATCTTTTCAACATATCACATGATAGGTGAACGGGCCTATATTCACCTTTTATATTTTTTAGATTTAAGGAATTCAATCCCAACATTAGTTGGTCCAACCAACTTATCATGAGAACAAGCGACATAAACAATTCTTGAAGAATATTCTAGTTCTTCAATACATGTCTAATATGCAATATGCACATCTTCGAGATGTCACAATCGTTCATACCAATTTATGAACTTTTATTCTAGTAAACTCCAAGTTTACCATGACAAGTACTTTTTTTTTAGTAAATTTCAGATTTACTATCACATGAATAAATTTCAGATTTACTACTTTAGAAGTAGATTTCAAAATAACTCTTCTCAGTTATTCTGCCTCATTCGGATGTGAGTTGTGATACCATCACAATCAAGTGCACGTTTGCATTAATAAGCTTCTCATTCTCAAGGAATGAAATATAAGCATGCCTTAAGCGTATCAAATTATGATAGCTATTACAAAAGCAAATTGAGGCATACATATGATTTATTGCTACCACATTCAATTCAGGGAATAGAGCATATCAATGGGATATATTTCATGACTTTTCATCAAATACCCATTATTTTTTCTTAGCCATCATAATATCATCAATACATGCATTGAGATCCAATCTCAACGTATTATCCATATAAAGGCGTCTTAGGCATAAATTGATGGGACTTGAACCCAACATATTATCATCTCTTTTGATAATATTGTTCTTGAGGAATAAATCTAAAATATAAATGGTTCCAAATCAATTATTTTTCCTCAAATCCAATAATAATTATATTAGTAGTAGCAAAAGAAAGATAACATAAAGAATTACTAACCTTGAAATCCTTCAGATTTATAATCTCACCTTGTTTGGCAGAGTTTCGTGTTGATAACGTGTTATGAAACAATAAAGAATAAAGAAAAAGAGTAGAGAGAATAGAAAGAGTGATTCTTATTTCTTCTGTTGAGAGATCTTGATGTGTTATTTACAGTGAAGGAACCCTTCTATTTATAGGGAAAACTTACCCCTAGTCTGAGTAAAAGATAGATGATTCAAATCCTAATAGATATCAAAGTAGATCTTGGTAGATCTTGATAGATCTTGATAGACATTCACTATAATTTAAATACATTTATACAACTTTTATTTTAGAGTTAATTTTTATTTATTGCTTTTTTTTGTCTTTTTTTATCTTTGCTTTCCAATTTTTTTCGTGCTCATGAAACTAATCAAATTAATGATCTTTTTATCTTCCTAATTCTTACTTGTAGATATTTGCAACCAAATCAAATTTATACAGTATTTTTTTGTTTTAATTTATTTATGTTACTTTTCTATAAGTACATTTCAAAACGAATGTCTTTTTCATTTTCTATTTTTTAAAAAATTTTAACTGTTTACATGACATGTTTAAAATCACAAAAGTTAAAGAATACTTTAATATATTTTTTATATTTTTAATTTAAGATCGATTAAGAGCCCATTTGGATAGGATTAAAAACTAACTCTTTAATTTATGTATTTAAAAGCTGAAAATAAGTGTTTAGAAATTAAGCAGATAAATATTTGGATGGAAGTGTATAAATTGAAAAGAAGTTGTGGATATACTTGAAAAACAAGGGTTGTTAAACACTTTTTTATCATCAAAATGACTTAAATATTTTTAAAGCTGCTAATACCATAAATAAGTTAAATTATATATAATTTTTAATTTTAATAACTCAAAAACAAAGAAAAAGGTGAAGAGAAAACTAGAAGAAAGAGACGGAGTGAAGAGGCAAAGAGAAAAATAAAAAAATAATATATTTAGCGGCTGCAAATTTAGGGTATTTTGGAATTGGAGAAAAATATAAGGAACAAGAAGGTAATGTCTAGGTCAAAAAATTAAGAAAATATAATTAAAAAATATAAATTACCACCATAGTCGAGTGACAAAAAATAATTTGTTTATAAATACCAAAAAATAAAAATTAGGAGGAAATAAAAACAAAACAAATAATAAAAACTTCAATTTATTTAGTACAGTAACACGTGAAAAAGAATTGAAGAAAAAGACAAAAAGAAAAAGAAAAAAAATAGTAAACCATCGACCCAAAAACGAGGGTCATGATGACACTTGTCGTGGCATACCTTGACAAGTAAGCCTATCACCCAAACTGATAAGAAAAGAGAAAAAGACAAAAAAATATCCCAAGGTAAGGCTTCTAGAACGAAGCCAAACCATATAAGTAATCATAACATTGCGGAAAGAACTTATCCAAAGTACCAATCGTGCCCAAAACTAAGTGTCAATAGTGTAAGAATTACTAATATAATCCAAGAGTCAAATACATCGAAAATATAACCACAAAAGAAATAATATCTGTCTCCGAATACTAATAAAGACATAACTACTTTAGAAAGATAGAGGTGAACTTCGGACGCATGAATATCCAACCACTACCTTGGAAGCTCCAACAATCGCCCGAGTCAATAAATCTAAGGCGCACTCGAGCTAGGACCTACACCGAAAAGGGCCAGTAGGCATGAGTACGGTCTACTTGTACTCAGTAGGTATCATAGGTCGACCAAGAAAAGTAGTAAATAAAGCATACAAAATATACACTAAAGGCACGTCACCTGCAATCAGAAAATGTCCCACAACGGTAGCCCACACAGCTTGCACTAACAGTTCTAATATATATATCACATATATTACAACGACACACCAAGATATAGAACACAAGTATACATTATGTCACTTATAAGTAGAACAATAGAGAACATGTAGATACAAGATCATCAAATACAATTAAAGGAAGATTAGACAAATACATAGATGACAAGTCGATAAGTCAATACAACACAACATAAACACAATAAAGTAAGTGCAATGTATGTGATGATGATGATGATGATGCACGAGGTCGTCGCACAACCTTCGGGGTCGTCGCACAATCCCCGTATACACCTACGGAGCTAAAGTTTCCCAACGTAGGACCCATGGAGGGTTCGTCAACCCATACACAATCCACATATCTCATATCTCCTTTACGAAACATCCCTCGAAAAGGGTTTTATAAGGTGTTACCATATCTTTTAAAAAGGTGTTGCCAGTGTTTCTCAGATGTTGCCACAGTGGTACCAATGTTTCATGAATGAGTATGATATGAAGATGTAATGCTCACAACCAATCACAATGACTATTTTCACAATGAACCACATGATATATTTCCACAACCAACCACAATGATACATTTTCACAACCACATAAGCCAATATTCACTCATTATTTTCGTTTCATCCATGAATTTCCACATGTCCCATATGCCAATAAAGTATGAATATAATCACAATACACCAATGGTACCACATTAAGCATTTTTACAACATAATACAATTATTCACATGTATTCAAGGCCATCAATATCACATAGGACCCCACACGGTCACACATATCACATAATAACTCAATTTCGACAATTACACCACATATAGACCCCCACACGGGCACAACACATAAATTGCCATTTTCATGATTAGTTTTCACCCTTAACATGCATTTTGTATCATCATTTACTACCCAACCCAGTCTGAAAGAGTTAAGCCATAACCTACCTCGAAAGTCGAAACTGGTCCGCTACACTTGAACCTGCGATCTTACTTTTCACGAACAATTCCGAACTCTACTAAAAATATCAAATATAAAATCTACGCGTCAAAATAAACCAATGACACCCATATTGACTACTTTTGATTCAGGGTCAAAACGGATCCCCAAAATGAGTTTTCGAAAAAAACATGTTTCTCATATTTTTAGGAACCTACAGCTGAAAACCCAAGTTAAATTGAGTAAAAAATGGGGTTCAAATTGAATAAAAATCATTTTTGAGCTTTACCGGGTAAAATCTTTGAAATTCGGGTTAAAATCAAGAATCGGAGTTATTTTGAAGGTTAAATTGATGAAAAACTAGTAATTATGAGATAAGAGTATTATTCAAGTGAAAAGAGGAAAATTTTGGTTTAAAATCATACCCTAAAATTTTTGGGGGTTTGACGAATTTATCAAGAAATTATTAAGAAAATGGGTGAATTCTTATCTTAAATCCGTAATAATACCAAGAAATAGATATTAATCTATCTTCCCAAGCTCCCACAAGCTTCACTTTTAAGCTCCCAAACTATTTAGGATTCAACTTTTAAAAGACAAGATGAAAAATGAACAAAATGACCCAAAAAATATTTATAAGTGTAGAAAATCTGCACCAAAATGAACCAAAAAGCTGCAGTTTTATTTTCTGTTAAAGTCCACCCCGAACTTCGACAGGGTGCCCAAAATTCGTTTGGAGTCCGATACATGCAAACGAACTATGCAACCACACTAAATTCGACGATCTGGACGTGATGGAGATATGATATTTTAAAAAAAATATCATTTTCACAAAGTTGACCCCTGAAATCTGAAATTATAATTTTCCTAACCGATGGTCGAAATGAGATTTAAAAGCCGTAAAATTATACCAAACATTCTAACACCCTAAAATCGACATTCTGGATCTGCTGGCGAAGTCGAATTTTCCATCCGAGTTCGTTTCGGCCAAATGTGGATCCCACACCTATATTTTCAATTTTTCAACTTTTCAATCAATAGGTCGAAATGAGCTCGGGTGCATCGGGCCCCGAACCAAAGGTCTACCTAGCCTAAAATTAATATTCCGGAGTTGCTAGTGTAGTCCGTTTGGCCATCCGTCGTACGGACAAACAGATATCCACATAAATCCAAAATAAGACTTTCGAAGACATCAAAAACCACAATATTGCATAAATGATACCAAAATGCATCAAAAATCATGTCAATCACTCCTACATCCCAAAAATATCATAATGCAACTACGTAAAGGGGTAAAATAGTCAAATAACATAAAATCATAAATTTCACGTATTTCATCAAATTTTTAGGTTGTTACATCATCCTCCACTTAAAAAATCTAGTTCGTCCTCGAACTAAGGCAAAGAAATACCTGAATCAATGAAAAGCTGGGGATAGAAACTACGCATATCAGACTCAACCTCCCAAGTAGCTTCATCTATAGGTCGATGTCGCCACAGGACCTTAACCACAGAGATCACTCTAGAGCGCAACCGCCTAACATCCCTAGCCAAAATGGAAACCGATTCCTCAACAAAGGACAACCACTCATCTAACCACCCGAATCCCAATGAATGACATGAGACTCATCAGGAATATAGCGACGAAGCATAGAAACATGAAAAACTGAATGAACAGCTGATAGATCAGGGGGAAAAGCCAACTCGTAAGCCACATCACCAACAGTCCAAAGAATCTCAAATGGACCAATATATTGGGGTTAAGCTTGCCCCTCTCCCCAAACCTCAGCACACCCCTCATGGGTGAAACTCAAAGGAAAACACGATCATCAACACCAAATCTCACAGAACGAAGTCTACGATCAGCATAATACTTCTGTCTACTCTGAGCTGCTCTAAGTCTATCCTGAATGATCCGAACCCTATCCAAAGACTCACGAAGCAAGTCCGTACCTCGAGGTCTCACCTCTGAAGCATCGAACCAACCTACTGGAGAGCGACAACGCCTACCATACAATGCCTCAAAAGGAGCTATATCAATACTGGAATGGTAGCTATTATTATATGCAAACTCTGCTAAAGTCAAATATTGCTCCCACTGGCCATCAAAATCTATCACGTATGCGCGAAACGTATCCTCCAAAACTTGTATAGTCCGCTCTGACTGGCCATCAGTTTGAGGGTGAAACATTGTAATAAGATCCACTAGAGTACCCAACTCATCCTGAAAAGTCGTCTAAAAGTGAGATGTGAATAAAGGACCTCGATTTGAAATAATGAACACCAGCACAACATGCAGACGTATAATCTCACGAATGTAGATATGGGCCAACCTCTCAGCACTGAATGAGAACTGAACCGGAATAAAATGAGTTGACTTGGTCAATCGATCCACGATGACCCAAACACTATTAGAACCATAAAATGTACGAGACAAACCAGTCACAAAGTCCATAGTGATACGTTCCTACTTCCACTCAGGAATGGGTAACCTCTGAAGCAAACCACCAGGTCTCATATGCTCGGCATTGACAACATAGGCAATGAGCCACAAAATCTACTATATCTCGCCTCATACCACCCCACCAGTAGTGTTGTCTCAAATCATGATACATCTTAGTCACACCTGGATGGATGAAATATCTGGAATAATGTGTCTTCTCCAAGATCAACCTAATCCAGTCACCCATTTTTGGCACACAAACTCAGCCTCTAATCCACAAAACTCCATCTAAATCAAGTGAGGTTTCCTTAGCCTCTCCACCCAATACCTTTTCTTGAATCGAACTCAATCCAATATCATCAAACTGATAAACTCGGATCTGCTCCATCAAAGAAGATCTAGCATCCACAAATGCCAAAAACGCCCCGGTGTTGAAATATCAAGTCTAATAATCTGATTAGCTAAAGACTGAACCTCTAAGGCCAAAGGCCTCTCCTGGGTCAAAAGATGCGCCAAGCTACCCATGCTAGTCGACTTTCGGCTTAAGGCATACGCAACAACATTAGCCTTGCCCAGATGGTAGAGAATAGTCAAGCCATAATCCTTAAGCAACTCAAGCCAATGGCACTGCCTCATATTAAGATCTCACTGAGTAAAGAAGTACTGAAGGCTACGATGATCTGAAAAGATCTCACAACGAACTCCATACAAGTAGTGCCTCCACAACTTCAAGACAAACACAACTGTGCACAACTCCAAATCATGGGTAGGATAATTTCTCTCATGAGGCTTCAATTAATGAGATGCATAAGCAGTTACCTTACCCTCCTGCATTAACACAACACCTAACCCAACACCTGAAGTATCACAAAAAAACAGTAAAGCCCACGCTCTCCTTAGGCAAAGCTAATATAGGATATAAAGTCAACAAATCCTTGAGCTTTGGGAAGCTCTCCTTACAAGCATCGAACCACTGAAAAGAAATTTTCTTCTGGGTCAACTTGGTCAATGGAGCTACAATGGATGAAAAACCCTCAATAAAACGTCGATAATACCTGACCAAGCCAACAAAACTTTGAATCTCAGTGGGCGAAGTAGGTCTAGCCCAGTCACGAACCGCTGCAACCTTAGTTGGATCAACCATAATACCTTCCTTAGTCACCATATGACCCAAGAAATAAATAGACTCCAACCAACACTCGCACTTAGAGAACTTAACATACAACTTTTCATCCCTCAATCTCTGAAGCATAATTCGCAAATTCTCCTCATGCTCAACCTCACTCTTGGAATAAACCAAGATATTATCTATAAATACAATAACAAAGGAGTCAAGATACGGTCAAAACACTCGGTTCATCAACTCCATGTATGCGGCAGGGGAATTGGTCAACCCGAAGGACATGCCTAAGAACTCATAATGACCATATCGAGTCTGAAAAGTAGTTTTTGGAGTATCCGAAGCTCTAATCCTCAACTGGTGATAACCAGAGCTTAAATCAATCTTTGAAAACACCACAGCACCCTGGAGCTGATCAAATAAATCATCAATACGACGAAGAGGATACTTATTCTTAAATGTTACCTTATTCAACTGTCGATAATCGATACACATCCGCATAGACCCATCCTTTTTCTTCACAAACAAGACAGGTGCACCCCAAGGTGAAACACTAGGTTGGATAAATCCCTTATCCAATAACTCCTGCAACTGATCCTTCAGTTCCTTCAACTTTGCTGGGGCCATCCTGTAAGGAGGGATAGAAATGGGCTTGGTGCCCGGATCAACATTAATGGCAAAATTAATATATCAATATGGAGGCGTACCAGGCGAGTTCGTAGGGAACACGTCCATAAACTCACAGACAATACGTACAGAATCTAAAGAAGGAGGCGAAATAACATTGGTGTCACGAATATGGACCAAGTAAGATAAGGATTCTCTCTCAACTAATTTACGAGCCTGAACATAAGATATAGTCCTCTTAGGACCTGAATGAAGTGCACCCTTCCAAGCTATCCTTGGCACACCCGACAAAGCTAAAGCCATGGTCTTGGCAAAATAATCTAAGACAACATGATAAGGAGACAACCAATCCATACCTAAAATAATATCAAAATTGATCATATCTAACACAAACAAGTCTATTAAAGTCTTACGCCCGATAAAAGTCACAACACAAGATCGATGAGCCTGATCCACCACTAAAGAATCACCTATCAGGGTGGATACACGAATAGGCATGGCAAGAGGCTCACTAACAAAATCAAAACCCGAAGTAAAATATACAGACATATAGGAGAAAGTCGACCCGAGATCAAATAATACAGATGCAGGTCTGAAACAAATGGGGATAATACCTGTAATCACAAGATTAGAAGCCTCTGCCTCAGGTCTGGCTGGTATAGCATAACACTGACCACGACCACCAGCTTCCTGGGTAGCCCCACGACCACTAACTGCTTGAGTGGACACACAGCCACCCCTACGAGCTCCACTACATCTACCCCTCCCACCTCTAGTAGCACCCCTACCCCTCGCAGATGAAATAGAAGTAGCTCGAATCACCCGACAGGGACAGTCCCTGGCCACATGGCCAATCTCATCACATAGATAACAACCTCTACGTTAGTCTCAATAGGAGAAGGTACAACTGGGCCCAAACGGCCACCCTGAACTACTGGACTAGAAGGTCCACCACCTGAACTCTGTAATGCCACCTGCATTGGCCTACCATGGTATCCACGAGAACCTATAAACTCTTATGATTCGGTCTTTTTCAGAGTTCACACATAATAAAAGTTTAGTGAACTAACTCCCTTTATTTAATTTGTTTATTTTGATGCAATGGTCCCTCGTTAGACCATATTATATAACTAGACATACTATATATATAAATGTACTTTGTGTGAAAAAACGTGTTCTACAAATAGAAAGAAAAAAATTAAATTAAAATATCTCCTAATACAACATTATAAAAAGATTAGCTATAGTAGAATGATTGCTGCCGAAAAGAATTAGAATGAAACGATAAGTATTCTTTCATTCTTAATTAAAACTCAGAAGTCTCGAGTACTTTAGTTGTAAGTTTTTATTTCTCATGCCTTTTTTACTTAATTATTGAGTTTAGATAGAGTAATTATGCATCTTCAATGAATTTTTAACATAAATACAAGGTTGGACGAAAAAGAAAAGAAAAAATAACATAAACATACACCTTAACTTATCATATTTTCCTAGATGAATTTGTTCATCTAGTGATGACGTGTGTCACTTCTACACGCTTCACTGTTAGAGTCAATGGAGAAGCGTATAGATATTTTGCCGAAAGAAGAGGACTTAGACAAGGGGGTCCCATGTCTCCACTCTTATTTGTCTTATTAATGGAGTACCTGTCAAGGATTTTGAAGTGCATGAGTGATCTTCCAGATTTCAAATTTCATCTAATGTGCAAAGACTTGAGGTTAACTCACTTAGTGTTTATCGATGAACTCATGATATTTTGTAAACGGGATTTAAAGTCAGTTACGAGAGTGATTGAAGCTTTAAACCACTTTAGTGCTAACTCGGGCGTGATAGCAAACATCGAGAAGTCAAGTATTTACATGGCAGGTGTGCCGGAGAACATTCAGGTGAAGCTGTTGGATAAAATAAGGTTCCAAGTTAGTACATTTTCCATGAGATATCTTGGACTTCCCCTATCTTCTAAGAAATGGAACAAGATGGATTGCCAGGTTCTAATTAATAAAGATTACCAAGAGAATTAGTATTGGCTATGAAAGAAAATTGTCATATGCAGGGAGGTTACAGGTAATAAATGTTGTCTTGTTCTCTATTTTTAACTTCTGGGGTGCAGTTTTTGTGCTACCTCAAAGTGAATTGAAAGAAATAGACAAAAGATGTAGACAATACCTATGTAAGGGGGGTGATAAGGATAAAAAGAAGATTAATCTAGTTGCATGGGACACTTTATGTGTCCCTAAAGGCAAAGGGAGTCTAAATATTAAGGAGAGCAGAACATGGAATCTTGCTGCTGTTGGTAAGCTAGTGGCAACTGGTTATGGATAAAAACTCTTTATGGGTTCGATGGGTCCATGGTATATATTTGAAGAATGTTACAAACATTTGGGATCACAAACAACCACAAGATTGCAGCTGGTACTAGAAAAAGATTAACTCTTTGAAGAGTGATATGAGATCTTGGTACACTCAGGATAGATATAACTTGACAGCTGGGGGCACCTATTCTATAACTGCAAGCTACTTGGCCCTTTTGGGTACTCAAAGAAGAGATGAAATAGCTAGTTTGATTTGCCCAATCAAATCATAGTTTTATACTTTGGCTGACTGTCAAAGAAAGGTTACTGACAAAGCTGAGACTACAAAAGTTGAATGTACATATTGATAATTTGGGGCGTTATTTATGTACCCTGCCTACCATGAAAGATGCACATAACTTATTTGTGGAGTGTAGATGGTTTAATGCAGTAAGAAATGCTTTAATGGATTGGCTCGGTATTCAAGTGCAAAGAGGAAGTGTGAAACAAGTATTGGCCCACATCAAACGAAAAAATTGGAAGGAGATACATAAGATGATAGTAGCTGCTCTTTGGGGGCCTATGATATATCATACATGGATGACATACAACTGGAGATTATTCAAAGGAAAAATTGTACATACTAAGAGTGTGAGCACACTGATAAAATAGGAACTAATAGGTAGATTCGAATTGCCTGTGTTTGCTAAGAAGTTGACGAGATGTAGAAGTTTACTAGATAAACTAACTATGTATGTAGTTTTCTGAGGTTTAAGCTCATCATTTCAGGGTGACTGAAATGCTCTTAGTTTATAATTGATGACTTCTCTAATTTGTCAATGGTAATATTCACATTGTTATCAAAAAAAGAAACTTATCATATGTACATAAATCTTCATCTTTATAAAGTAATTAAAACAATTCCAACTAATTATGTATCTTCATTGGATGTATCGGGAGCTAATTATGTATCTCTACGGATTTAAAATAAAAAAAAGTATCTAAGCTAATTATGTATCTATACAAAGAAAAAAATATATTTTCGTTGGATGTATTATGTATCTCGACAAATCCAAAATTGAAAAAAATGTACCAGGAGCTAATTATATATTTTTACAAAGAAAAAATGTATCTTCGTTTAATGTATTAGGAGCTAATTATATATCCCGACAAATTTAAAATTGAGATTTTCAGTAATTATACAAAATATCAAAATTTTCTACTATGAAACTTCAAACTATTGAGATTTATGTTGTTTGTCCAAAAAAAAGAAAAATCAAATTCTATCGAACTCGTAATATATATATATATATATATATATACACACACACTAGTTTAGAATACGTGTATTGCATGTGTATTTAACGTTAAAAAGGAAATATTTATTTGTCTAATATTTAAATATTTATTTATAAAATTACTTGACAATCTACATAGTTCAAATAAGTAAAACATAATAAATATATTTATACATGATTTCAAAGTCCTAAATTAGAACTTTTTACTCATAGTTCTTTTGCATATTTCACGTTTTTCTTATTTTGCTCTGACAATTTTAGAACTTTTTTTTTCATGTACACAACAAAAAAAATTTTATTACAAAAATTAACTCTTTGTTTCCCATAAAGTTTTTAAAAGTAGGGTAAAACATGTTTTTTTTTTAAGATTCAACGTACACCTACTTACTTTATATTTTAAGACTCCTAATTTTAGAAAAAAGTCTTATTATATTTCTTAAAGTCGTAATATCATATATTTTAGAATTCAATATAACAAATATAATTAAAAAATAATTTGAGAAAAAAACATAAAAAGACGATTTTATCTAAAACATGGAATTTTAATGAAGGGCAAAAAGTTCAAATAATTTTTTTAAGGTCTTATAT